>NW_022196804.1:0-118662 GCF_008641045.1 Pistacia vera
ATTTAAGACATAAAGAAGATAGAAACTTTCGGAAATATAAGTCTACAGTTGTCAAACTAGCTAAGAAATACAGTAGGGACCTTTACTAATTACCAATAAATTATTTTGTATGGTGTGGCGCTATCAGCATCTACATATATCTCATGTGATGAACTTTACTACTTGTCAGATTCACAGTTCAATATTGCTCAATTTTTAAGAATGTCAACTGTCAAAAAATGAGCCAAAATCATGATATATTAATAGTGCCACATATATTAGTAGTGCATGCATCACAGCGTCTAAAAGCATACCAAACAGAGATTTAACCTAGATTTTGTTAACAGCGATCGCCCAATTTCCCATTAATTTTTTTTCAACATAACTGAGACCTCCAACATTTTTGATGCATTGTAAATTGATCTTGCAAGCTAGTATCACATTATGATGCCCGGGAACTCCTCTAATGATATGCTAACAACAATGTAGGAAGAAAATATTATTCATTCCAAAAAGAAGAAGAAATGCATAAGAGAATAATAGATTAACTAGCCTTCAATTAGAGCATGTATCAACAATCACACTGCATGAAGTGCTTCATAAAAACTGGAAACTTAATCCTCTGAACCCTGATCCTGTTCCGGGCTTCTACTGGTGTGCATTTCTCTGATCAATGATCCTCTGTGCACTAATGAACAAATAGTGTGCCTGTTGATGTTAACTCAATGCCATAGTGATGGAATTACTTTAGACTTGGCAGTTGCAGAGGAAGTCCAAGGGCCCAAAGACTTTACAGCAAATGATTTTGCAGGCTGAAGCCCAAATCCAGATGCAACAAGGCTTCAATTTGCTTCTATTGTGGGCTTCAATATGCCGAAACTTCAATAGTCAATATAAGGTTCTCCTCATAACCTCCATGAGAAGGAGATAGGATTCTCACATGGCATAACACCCATTTTTTATTTATTCTCTCGGTCTTCCTTTCAGGCAGCTCTACTCTCCTGAAAATTCAATGTGCCTTCGGGGAAGAAGGGAGCATTGGGAACGAAAGTAGTGATAATGTGGAGCGTTCTACATAAATCAACAAATGTCAAGGATAACACAGTATCAAACGGGACTGGCTCTTGGAGTAAGGGGCGGATCCGGCCCCTCCCTCATATTTTTTAAAAAATTACTAATATCTAGACCAACAAATTAAAACTTTAACTATATTTTAAGGGACGGTATTTTTCACCCTTTACTCATAATTTTCCTACATTTCAAACGTCACTGTTCAACAGCTCAAAATTATTAAAGAAATTTGAGTTATTATCTATATTTATATCAAGAAAATTCTTTTTTTTTTTTTAATTAATTCATATTAAAAGTCAACGCAACGTTGACTTGATTTAAGTTTCTGTTGACATTTATTCAAAATTTTGTTTTTTATAGATTTATTCAAGTAGGAAAGTATTATGTTATTATATTCTTTTTTTTCAAATTCTTGATATTGTATTATTTTCTTTGTTTAAGGTTTGGTAATTTTTTTAAGTTTTCACTAATTATTTGACAAGTAGTGGTGGAATTGCAGAGGCCTTCGGGGCAAAAATCCTAGGTCCGCCTCTGCTTGGACCGGTCAAGGATAAATTTGATTTGTATAACAATGAATAGCACAGATAAGAGTGATAAGGATTAATACTCAAACCTCATTAATAGTAGTAGACAGTGTCGAGCATGGTTGTCAAATCACGTATCATATATCGAGCATGGTTGTCAAATCACGTATCATATATCGAAAACCTAATTTTTTTAATCGCGTATCGTATCGTAGGATACTCCTTTGTAAAAAAATAATAATAATAAATAAAACAATAAATTTTTTCTAAAAATTAATATCATTCCTAAGATTAATTAACGAATTTTGTGATATTATTATGGTATTACATAATCAAAATTAATCACAGAATTAAGAATCTAAATCATTTCCTCTCAATCATTCATATCATTTCCAAGATCAATGTCAATATATATATCTCCACTTGTGTTATTATTATCATGCAAAATGGGTAATATATATTTCTCTTCACTTTCTCCATGCAAAATGGATAAATTTAGATGGGTTTTAGTGAACTGGGTTGGGTGACCTGAATCCAACCGATCTATTTCAACCCGTCTTGAAATTTTTTTTGGGCCTTTGACCCAAAATAATAAAGTCGTATAAATTTATATTGATATTTTTAAAGATATGAACCGATACGTATCGTATTATAAAATACATATCAACGTATCGAAAGGTTTATGATACATTCTTTGATACGTATCGTTGACGACCCGTATCGAATCATATCGTATGATACATATCGCATATCATAGGATACTAATAACAATGGTGTCTGAGTGTCAACCATTATTAATTACACCATGAAAAACCTTGTTTTAAATAGGACAAAATTAACGACAAGGAGCTCCGTGCAATTAAGATTTAACACGGTCAAGCCCATATGTTGGGTCATGCCTGTTGATGGAGGTAGTTGCTGGCTCTAACTCTTCACCCCCTAGTCAAGCACTCAGCCTTATTGGGTAAGGAGTCAGACCCACCTCAAATTCTATCATGGTATCAGAGCCCAGGTTCAGTTGAGCTGAGTGCTTGACCAGCGGGTGAAGAGTTAGAGCTAACAACTATCTCCATCAACAGGTATGACTAAACGTATGGGTTTGACCATGAGAGGAAGTATTGGAGTCTCACATCGACTAAGCATGCTCAAATTTACTAGTTTATAAAAGAGGATAATTCTTCTAATCAATAGGACTTTATTAAACGAGGAGTCAGACCCACCTTAAATTCTATCGCCATTGTTTTCCAATTTCTTTCCTCAGCTTTCTTTCATTACAACCAAACAGATAAAGATAATGATCGTACCTTTCGGTTACCCACGTGAATAAGTGCAACAGTAAAATCAATAAGAGTTTGACTATTCGTTTTGCTGCAATTGATGAGTTTATCAGAAGCGTCGTTGTCTTTCACATGAGATAAACAGAGAGGTGAAAATAAAATTGATGATGATGTAAAGAAATTAGAGATATATTCAAAGTGGGTTTGGTTTTGATGGTGATTGAAGATGAAAGAATTCATGTGACGTAAGGGATTACGCATGCTACTGCATTCATCTTTTGTGTCTCATTGTACATCAATTCATTTGCTTTGGTCCCATTTGCAGAAAATTGGAAGAAGTCAGAAGCGTCATGGTCATGCTACTGCTCTATCTATAAATAATGTTGAACTTCTTTTCCAGAAAATGGCCCATTTTTATTATTGAGTATATGAATTGGCAACGCTTTGTAATCATTAAAAAAAAAAAAAAAAAAAAAATTAACCAACTATCTCAAGATGATTGAATGATTTTTTAAAAACTCTTAAAGTGTATTATTTAAAAGGTTTTGAATTCGAATCTTTTTTCGGATACTAATAAAAATAGTTATTAAAATTCTTATTTATCAGTAGTTTTAGAATCCAAAAAAATTAGTTGAAATGTGATAAATTGATCTGAACATCATCGATCATCTAAAAAAAAAAAAAAACTTTTCTAAAAAAATATTTTGTGTTTTCAAAAGTTAGGATATTATTATGAACCCTTAACCACCCTTAAATTACGACGTAATATATGTCATTTTTGTATAATAGCAAACCAACAATGAATAAACATCAAACTTGTGTCACAAGACACAAATTCACTGTTTTTTTGTTTTAAATTTATTGAATTGATTTTCTTACTCTTATTCTTTTATGCCAACGAAAAGAAGCGTACGTGGTCCTGTTGAATTATTTTGTACAGAGATTAGTGGTAGAGTTTGTTATTCTTTTTCTTTGAGAATCATCTGTACAGAAGATATATTTGTACTGGTTTACACACACAAATACAAATATACTCAATTGAGTAATTCTTCAGCCAAACACTCTTTTTTTCCTCCTTTCCCCGAAGCTTTTCTTGTGCTCTGTTTTCAACTGTAATAAGCAAGCTAGACTGCCAGAGAGAATGTTAGGTGTCGGTGTAACTACGGTGATGGTGGCAGTGGAGTTCTTGGAAGTGGGGTTAAGTACTCTTACTAAAGCTGCCATTAACAAAGGCATGAGTGATTTTGTGTTTATTGTCTACACTAATGCCTTTGCAGCTTCTTTTATTCTCCTTCCATCTTCTCTTCTCTATTACAGGTAACTAATTCACTCCCACTACCACTCATTTATTCAACAAAGTTCTACCGAGATTGATAGAGCTTCGTATTTTCTTTTACACTACAGGAAAAGAAGTCGCCCTCTACTCACTGTCTCCATCGTTTCTAGAATCTTTCTTCTTGGGCTAATTGGGTACCTTTTCTTAATCAATTAAGATCAATTGCAAGAAAATTTTCCCACTTCTTTAGTTTATTTGGTGGGTTTGTAGTTGTTGTGTGCAGACTTTTATGATTACAGGGATAAGGTTTAGCTCTCCAACTTTGTCCTCTGCCATTACTAATCTCACCCCTGCATTCACATTCATACTTGCCATAATTTCCAGGTCAGTTTCTTCTCTGTTTTATCGTTTCCGGGCTCCCATTTTGGATATTTCCGCCAAAAGAATTTTCAAACTTAGAATTTGACAAAGTCCTTTTTAGTTTGACTGCAACTGAAGTAAATTTTACGTTTTGTTTATCTTATGAGAAAGTGAAGTAAATTTTAGGTTTGGTTTTCTGTTGAGTAAGAAGATAGAGCTAGAATTACTTATAATTGAACAATAATGTATGTGATTTCTCTGGAGATCCTTTGTTTTTCATCAATCCTAGATAACATTCTCGAACAATTTGGCAATGAGGGAGATTTATGAATGAATCTTCAAACTATTACTTTGTTTTTTTGAAATCCATTGAACTCTTATTGTTTTATCTGAAAGTTCATTATGATCTTGTGGTGTGCCTTCAGAATGGAAAAGCTAAACTTGAGACTTCAAAGCAGTCTAGCCAAATCTATTGGCACCATGGTATCTATTGCGGGGGCATTAACTGTGACTTTATTTAAGGGCCCAGAAGTTGTAACTACTTCATCTCCATACAATTTACGCGATGAAATTTTGTTGGCGCATACAAATTGGTTGATTGGAGGTCTTCTCCTTACAGCTGGTAGCTTTTCCCTGTCGCTATTGTACATCGTTCAGGTAATATTGATCAGAAACATGCAGAGTAGCTGTCAGGCACCGCTAGACACATGTTACCCATCATAATTCTGAACTGAACAAGAACTCTTTTTGCATTTCCAGACCTCCATTGTTAAGGACTACCCTGAAGAGCTGATGGTAACATTCATTTGTTGTGTCTTTGTGACCCTTCAATCTGCTATACTCGCTCTAATTTTAGAGGGTGACCCAAATGCTTGGAGACTAAAGCCAGGCATGGAGTTGATGGCCATCCTGTACTCTGTAAGTGTAGAGATTAATTTATGGTTTTTAATTTCTAAGAATTATGGTGCTGTTGTAGTTATTTTAAATATTTTAATAACTTGATCTGCTATTTGATATCTAGGCAGTTTTTGCTGTAGCACTTCGAACTCTTGTTCACACATGGGCATGTCACAAGAAGGGACCTGTCTATGTTTCCATGTTTAAACCACTTGGAATAGTCATTGCAATGGTAATGGGAGTTACTTTTCTTGGAGACACTCTTTATGTTGGAAGGTGCAGCTCTCTACCTGATATTTTCATATGGTTGTGTAATTATACAACTCGAGACTACATTTATTCTTTTAGTGTTTATTATCATGAACTTCTTTGAATTAGCTAAACCACATGCACTCGACTGCAACCAACTTCAAGAATCATTTCTATTTGCCATCACATGGTTCCTTCATATATAGTTGAATGATAATAACTATACTACAGTTCCTCTTGGTTCAGTCATGTTCTAAACTATAAAATGGTTCAACCTTTATTTCTGTGCAGTGTTGTCGGAACAGTTATTATTGCTTTTGGGTTTTATTCTGTGATTTGGGGCCAAACCCGAGAAGAAAAGATGGCTGATTACGAAGGAATGGACAGCTTGAAGCCCTCTTCACCCAAAATCCCTCTCCTTCAAAACAGAAGCATGGAAGCATAACAGTTTCGCATAGACCTAATGACAGATTATTTCGTTGCACAATAATTTCTAGGTCAATACAATCAAGAAAGTACGTAAACTTATATAATAAACTTTTGTTCAGAAATTATTGTCATCTTTATTGAGATAGTTGTTTAATTAACTTAAAACTGGCAGATGACGTCTTGTGACTAAGGTATCTGTATAGCTAGGAAAGAAGCAGATACGCTTGATAAAAATGTTCCGCATATATTAGGAGTTAATTTAATTTGTGCTGGATATTAACTTGTTTGTTTGTTTGTTCAAGGGTATATATTCTTAGAGCAAAAAAACATGTGTATTTTAGAGCCAACGACATATTCCCACCTGAGTTTAAATCTCAAGTAGATACCTTTAGTTGCATCTTTAAAGTAATGTCGTTTCTTTTATTTTAACAAATCTTAACTTTTTATTGTAGTGTGACGTACATTAGCACGCTAAAATGTGTCAGAGTTTTCTTTGACAGAAAATAGTCTCATTTTAGCTTTTTCGACTAATTCCGAAATACAAATTCACTTTCGAGACCATCGTTGGATTTCGCACAATCTCACAATCTCTATATAAAATCCATACCTTCATTTGCTAACTTCACTCACCGTTTTTTATCACCTCCAACAATCACTAACGATATTAGTTTAAGAGTGAGAATTTAGAATAAATGCAACCAGAGATATCAACTTGGGATTTTGCTTAACCTCATGTGGGAATACATCCTTTACTCTATATTTTATAATCTATTATCATATCATGTAACACATGTTAATATTTTCATTTGAAAGGACCCGGTTAGTTGGTTAGATTATAAGATACGTAGTCACACTCACAACAAACTTTCAACTATTTATTCAGAGAGCTCGGAAAAACTAGTCATAAATCATAAACAGACAGAACAACTTGACTCAAGCAAAGAGCAGAAATAAGATTTTTTTGCATTAGTATTTGGTGGATGCATAATTCACTATTAAACAATTGATCTCCTCAACACAAATGGCAAAGAAGACGTTTGAACATATGTACCTTACTCTATTTAGCAACTGAATGAGTCTGTGTATAAGAAGTGAAAACAAAACGTAGAATTCTGCAAAGAAGGAAGGGAGATAGAAGATGTGGGCGTTGGAGTAACGGCAGTGTGGTGGTAATGGAGTGCTTGGCCGTGGGCTTGGTTACTCTTACCAAAGCGGCTATGAACAAAGGCATGGGTAACTATGTCTATGGTTTACTCTACTGGTTTTGGAACCACCTTTATCCTTCTTCCTACTTTCATCTATACAGGTACATTCTCACTCACTAACACTAATTGATTCAAAAAAATAGCAAGACTTTATTTTCTTTACTCTACAGGAAAAGAGGCTGCCGTCACTCACAGCATCAATCATTTGCAGAATCTTTTTTCTTGATGATCGGGTACCTTTTATTTATTTTTTTATACTCAATTGAGATAGGAAAAGTGTGCTAGTGGTGAAATTTCTTGGGTTAAATTTTGGTGGGTTTGTAGATCTTGTCTGCAGATATGTTCTTTTGCAGGTATACGATATAGCTCACCAGTTTTGGGAGCAGTAATTGCTGATCTCACCGCAGCTTTTGCATTCATTCTATAGCATAATTTCCAGGTGAGTTTATTTGTATTTTATATTTTTTTTTAATTTTGATTCAGAGCTAGCGAAATTATCAGTTAGGATATATATGTTAAAAGAGCTTTCTAACACCATGTTGAATCTGAGTAGTCCTTTGATTCAGCTGGAATCAAGAAAGTACTTATAGGTTCAGTCTTGTAACTAGAAAGAAGTTAGAATTGAATTACTTTAATACAAGGACATTGCTTCTGTGAATTCTGTAGAGATCCTATGAAATTTATTGCCAACTTTATAGTTTTATCTAAAAGCTTATTATGATCTTAGAATGGAAAAGCTAGACTTGAGAGTTCAAAGTAGTCTAGCCAAGTCTATGGTTCTGTGGTATCAATTACTGGGGCATTAACTGCGACTTTGTACAAGGGCCCAGCAATTGCAATTACTTCATCTCTGGGCAATTTACATACTGAATTTCTATCACAACAAAAAAAAATGTGGTGATTGGAGGTTTCTCTGGCAGCTGGTAGCTTTCCCTGTCACTATATTATGTTTTTTTGGTAATGTATGTATATCAGAACAATCTTTTGACCTGAATAGCTTTCATGCTCTAAATAACGGCAATTTTTTGACCTGAAACTCTTTCTCTTCATATCCAGACCTCTCTTATAGGATGTACCCTGAGGAGCTGATGGTAACATTTTAGTTGCACTTTTGTGACCTTTCAATCTGCCATATTTGCTCTAATTGTAGAGCGAAAACCAAACGCTTGGAAATTAAAACCAGACGTGGAGTTGATGGCTATTGCGTATTCGGTAAGTATAGAAAAGAGTTGTGTACATCTTAAGAATTGTAGAATTGTCCTCATTATCAGTTTTCTCAATATTGTAATAACTTGCATCTGGTGTTTCATATCTAGGCAATTTTTTGCATAGCAATTCTAGGTGTTGTGCCAACATGGGCACGTCGGAAGAAGGGACCTGTCTTATGTTTCCATGTTTAAGCGCTTTCGATAATCATCGCAGTTGTAATGGCGGTAACTTTCTTGGGGAAACTCTTCACCTTGGAAGGTATGTTTCTGAGATGAATATGATATTTCTCAGAAGGTTTGATTTAAAGGGATGGAGTTTTATTTATGTGCGTGTTGTGGGATCGCTATCATTGCTGTTGGGTTCTATGCAGTGATTTGGGGCCAAGCCGAAGAGGAAAAGGTGGTTGAAAAGGAAGGAATCAATAGCCTTAAGTCATCTTCTTGTAAAGCCCCTCTCCTGGAAAACAGAGTGATGGAAGCATAAATATAATGCTAAAGCCAAGTAAAAGTGTGATTTATTTAGCTGCAAAATAACTTCTCGGTGTCCTTATGAATATTATAAACTTTTGAGCTGTCTTTGTTTTCTTGATTATTGTTTAACTAAAAAAGGGGGATGGCTATTTGATACATGAAATATGAACAGCTAAGAAAGAAATAGAGGCGTTGGATAATTTACATTGGCTAGTATAACAAGATTTTCCTCTACATATATAATAATCATGTCAAAACCACCATTGAATGACCTGATGGTAAAAGAGTAAAAAAAGTTTCATAAGCTTTTGAGTCAAGGTTTCTAGGCCCAATAGAGGTAGTATAGAGAGACTTACAACTTAGGACCTTGAAGATTAGTTAAGGTATACGTAAGCTATACAGAAACACTTTGATTAAAAAAAAAAAAAAAAAAAAAAAAAAAAAAAAAAAAAAAATCTGTCAAATTTGAAGTTTTTATAAATGTCCGCTTTTTTTAAGGCATTCTTATTGAATAAAGCAATATTTTATACTGGGCAAACATAACTAAATATCCCTACTATCATTTCAAAAAAATTCAACCATGTAAAAATCCTAAACCTTTTTATCGAACTTTTTTACTTCAGGGTAAAAATTACAGATACCCCTTATAAGTCCTATTGGTAACTGATGCCCCTTGCCTCCAGCCTAATTTTTTCCTGCAATGATTTTCTTTTTCAAAGATGTTAATAAGATAATATCTTTTGATCACTCAAGATCTCAATAAAATCACACAATATGCCTCTAGAAAATCAAAAATTGTTCGACCAATCATTTACATTTTTTAATTTTTACGCTTTTGTTTTAAAAAATGAATTCGAAAATGAAAATCAGAAATTTAATTTTGTATTTTTAGAATTTGAAAATGAGTTCATTATTGTTTTCTAAAAACAGTAGTAAAAATGAAAATAGAGAATATGTGTTCACTAGTACTAGTGTAAAAACACTTTTATGACAAGAGATAACTTTTATTTAGTGTGAAAAATGAGAGGTATAATTAACAATTTTTAAATTACATAGCATTAAACATAATATTCGAACAAAATAAAGCTCCAAAATTGATTTTTTGAAGAAAAATAAATAAATAAAAAATTATGAGTATAGAGTTAAATTGAAAAGAAAATTAACACAACTTTTGATATAAAAAAAATAAAAATGGAAGAGATAAAGCTTGCAAATATTGGAAATAGGGTTGAATAATAGGGTCCGTTTGGTTTGTTATTTTGGATAGAATTTTAGAGATAGTATTGGATAGTTGAGTAGAGTGATTATTACGAGGTAAAATTTAAAAACTAACAAAAAAAACCCCTAGGTTTGCAAATTTAACTAAACACCCCAATATATAAAATTTTTATAAAATGACAAAAACACCCCCACCCACTCATAGTGCCAGATTCCGGCCACCACCGTCGGAATCTGGTCGAAATCTGGCGTTACAATGCAGACCGATCGGATTTGGCCGATCGTGCATCGATCTGGCCTTTTCCGGCTGATCTATAAATAGATCTGGCCGTCAATAGTCGAAAAAGGCCAGATCTGGTCGTCAGCAACGGCCAAAGATATAGCCGTCGTTGACGGCCAGATCTAGTGAATTACCAGCCAGTTCTAGTCGTTTGTACACCATTGTGATAGATTCCGGCTACCACCGACTGTGGTTACTGGAATCTGGCAACTATCGGTGGGTGGGGGTGTTTTTGTTAATTTTTAAACTTTTTTTTGGGGGTGTTTAATTAAATTAATAAACTTAAGGGGTCTAAAAGTAATTAAATAAAATATAATAGTAGTTCCTAGATAATAAAACAAAAAGTTATTTTGGGAATAGGGTATGAAATAATAAAATAATTTCCCGTGATAATATCCCTACTATTTTTGTACTTTTTTTATTTTTCACATTTCTTAAGTTATTTTTTTTGAGATTATTTTATTATATAATGGTTGAAACTATTCAGAATTTTTTATTTAAAAATTTAGATTTTTTGTTTCAACTTTTTCCGTTGTTTACATTCTTTTTTCATTTTTTAATTTACTTATTAAAATTTTCAGATTTTGATTTCTTGATTAAAGTTTCCCCCTACAAGCGGGTCATACGTTTTGGCGGTAAAGGAAAGTTAGCACCTAGATACATTGGCCCTTTTGAAGTGTTGCAACGAGTTGGAAAGGTAGCTTATAAGTTGGCGCTACCACCTAATATGGATAGGGTGCACAATGTGTTCCATGTTTCGATGCTTTGGAGATATGTCAGTGATCCCTCCCATATACTAAAAGTAGAAGAAGTGGACTTAGAAGAGAATCTCTTAGACAAAAAGATTAAAGAGCTCTGAAACAAAAGTATTCCACTCATAAAAGTCCTATGGAGGAATCATAAGGTAGAAGAAGCAACATGGGAGGTAGAGCAAGATATGCGGAACCGCCATCCTGAGTTGTTCGTTTGAATTTCCAGGACCAAATTCTTGTGGGGGGGGGAAGGGGGAATTGTAACGCCCACATCAAGGTACGTAGCTTTACTTATGCCCTAATACCCTTAGTTGAATTTTGTTAAAGTTATCTTGAACAAGTGTGAAGAAAATGCCTTAAATTTCATTAGGGGTAAAATGATATTTTCACTCATAATTAGTTGAAAAAATGGGGAGTGAAAAGAAGTAGAATAACATGGAGAAGTTAATAAAAATGAGAGCATTATGATAATTGACTAAGGGACATAGATGGAATTTCATAGAAAGTGTAAGGGTAAAATGGGAAACTATAAGTAATATTTTGTTATATTAAGAGTTAAAGAATTAAACCCTAGCCATTTCTTCTCCTCCATTCACGCCACCTTCTACCCAAGCTCTCTCAAATTTCTTCAATCCTTTTTCAAGGAAATTCATAGATCATGGTTTATTTTTAGTGGAATTTCAATCCCAAGCATCCTTATGTAAGATCTTGCACCAAGATGTGAGATATAATTTTTAAAGTGTTGAATTCTTATGATTTGTGTTCATAGGATTTAAGAGAAAGAGAGTTGGATCAAGGAAGACTACTAAAGTGTTGGTTTGCTCACATCTAAGATAAGTAAATCCAACCCTAGTTATGATTGGAGTAATATTGTGTAGAGAATTTCTTTTATGCATGTATGTGCTTATATATGAAGAATTGTTGATGGAATGGATGTTGAATGATGGTTAGAATTTATTTATGAGAAGTAGTGTTTGTGTACTTAATGTTTGATGAGAGTTTGGATGAATTATGGAAGAATTGGAGTGGAATTTATGGAGTGTGAATCCTGGACAGGTTTGAGTTAATGTTGGTGAATTTTATTCCAAATTTTGGTGGCTTAGAAAAGAGGTGGAAGTGTAACCAAATTAGAGTTGATGTGTGCATATAAATTGTTTGATGAAATGTCAAAGAGAAATGCATGTATGAGTATGATTATTTGTTATATTGAGATGAGTTTGTAGATGGTAGAGATTGACATGTTAACATTCCATATTGCATTATTGCATCCAAACATGTGAATTTGAAAGAATAATAAGCATGAGCCCATCTACATGCATACATTCTCATAAAAGCATTAAAGAGCATTAATGAACATTAAAGTTAAAGAACAAATAGAAAGAAATGAGAATTATTAAAGAAGTTCAAATCTGAATTTTTATTTAAAGAAGTGTAAAAAGATAAAAGAAGAGAAGGTTGTTGCGATGGGGAACCCGTGAGTGACATAGCCCCGTATGCATGCCGCCTTTAGTGAGCGGCCTCAGAATCAGAAAGAAGAATTGTATAGTCCGTTAGAAGTGCATGTGGATGAGGACTGTACCCAGAATTAGAGAATACACTCACACGGCCAGGGTTCCGAATCCATGCCTCAACCAAGTCCGATCGGCAAGAAAGAAAGAAAAGAAATAATAGAAAAGAAAAGAAAGAATAGAAAGAAAGAAAGAAAGAAAGAAAGAATAGAAAGAAAGAAAGAAAGAACAGAAAGAAAGAAAGCATAGAAAGAAATACAGAGAAAAGAAGCAGAAAACAGAATAAGAAAAATAGAAAAACAGAAAAGAAAATGCACATCCTTTGCATTTGTGCATTTGCATGATACCTATGCATGATACCATGCCTACTATCATGAGTAGTGAGAAATTTAGAAATAGAGAAAGAATAGAGAAAGAACAGAGAAGAATAGAGAAGTGTGATGTAAGGAAAGAAATTCAGAATTTAAGCAACGGAGAGAGAAGGGTAACATAGCGGGTTTATTTACTAAGCAATTAGTGCTCACCCCGTTGTTTTCAATGTTTTTGCAGGTAGCAGTTGAGATTGCGGTTACTTGGAACGTCAAGAAGAGGAAGGGTTTGGCAACACTGTCGAGTTGATATTTTATGACTTTATCACATTATGTAAAGATTTTGTATATAAAGAAAAATTAGTTATGGGCCCATTATTTTATACTCATCTACATGTATATTTTCTTATATATTTTTGGTGAGTTTTACTGTTATATTACGAGTATACTAGCTAGCTAGAGAGAGAAAGTATTACAATCCTCTAGTAAAACCCCACTCCTGGAAAACAGAGTGATGGAAGCATAAAATATAATGGTAAAGCCCAAGAAAAAGTGTGGCTGCAAAATAATTTCTAGGTGTCCTTATGAATATCATAAAACTTTTGTGCTGTCTTTGTTTTCTTGATTATTGTTTAAACTAAAAATTGGGGATGAGCTAGAGCTACTATGATACATGAACTATAAATAGCTAAGAAAGAAACAGAGGCATTGGGTATCACTATAACAAGGTTTTCTTTTTTTTTTTTTAGGGCGAACGACAAGTTCCCACCCAAGGTTTGGCCTAATGACAAGTTCCCACCCGAAAGGTTTCAAAACAACAGTTTTCCACCCATCCATCTAATTTTTCTGTTATTTTTAACAACAGAAGGATAGAACAATAATTTCATAAAACAATTAAAGGGCAATTATGTCAATTCACCCTTATATAAAGTTGAAAAACAAAATCCCTAATTCTTTTTTTCTCTTATCTTTCTCTTATCTTCTTTCTTCTTTCTTCTTTCTCCTTCTGACACTATTTCCGGATGTGGGCCATTCAATTTCAATACCTTTCTTCTCTTGCTCATCAAGAAGAAACAAAGTTTCTCTCACACAATTGAATTTGTGTGTGTGAATTGCAAAATCTTGTAACAAAATTTAGAGCTTGGTTTCTAGGTTAAATTTAACATGATTGCATAAACTAAGTTTCCAACACAACTTAAACTAAATTTATTCAGAATCAACATTGTTACACCTGAAAAGTTAGGGCTGACATAGACTCTCATCAGTAAGAGCCTATCAAGATTCAGGAAGGTCTTATGTCATCCAGGCGATGCCACGTCATGTAGTGACGAAAGAAGTATGGTTCTCCTCAGTGCAGCAGGTGAATGTCAGGCTTGCGAGTGGCCAGGGATTATCCACCTGCCCAAGCCCTACACAATTTGAGGATATTTTTCGTGCAGATAACCAATGGGATGCAAGGAAGGACTTGCATGGCACCTATCCACTTGCAGACTCGTAATCATTACCTTGAACTCTCCCACTATAAATAGAGGACACCCCTCTCATTTACGGGATTAGCTAATCTTAGTCTAAAATAGCTCACACACTTTCTCTCTCTCTCTCTCTCTCTCTCTTTCTTTCTGTATTCCCTCTAGATTGTAACCCAGCTCGCCACACGCAACCTGATCTTACTCATCTATTAATGCAATAGCAGTGGACATAGGATTCACTTTTGAGCATCCGAACCACTTTAAATATCGCTTCCCATTCATTGTCTCATTTCATGTTTCCTTATCACGTGTGATTTCTAAGTCCGCTTAGCACTTTACACGTGCGAGTAGTTGGTGGCAAAATCAAACATCAACAGTTTGGCGCTAGAAGGAGTGGCTTGATTTAGTATCTGCTCTTCATTAGAAATCTCTGACTAATCGGTCCTACCAATCAGCAAATGGCCCACGGTTTCGAACATAAGCGAACCGACTATGACAATGAGGAAATCCCCCAAGTATAGGAGTACACTTCTCCTGGAGTGCCGCCAGTCCAATAGAGTATCATGGCAGATATTCCTTCAAGCTTGCGGCTCGACCCAGCCGTAATGAGTTACTTGGAGAGGTTCCATAATACTCTCCAAACGGTTAGTCAAAGGTTGGACCCTTTGGATCAAGTCGTGCCACCAGAATCCAATGAAGCGGTGCCATCGCCAAAAACGCCTGTAAGTCACGCGAAAGCACGGAAAAGGGCAAAAGCCCTTACCCCGCGCACTGCAGTGTGCCAAAGAAGGGGAAAGCAAGTGGTGAACAGCGAACCAGAGGGCTCCTAGGGAGCAGCGAACACCAGTCACGCAACAGGTAGAATACCGGTGGCATTACGACTTGGTGACATGTCACAGCATGAGTCATCCCACGTCACATCGCATGGGCACTCCCACAAAAGTGCAAGGTGGGGAGATTCCCAATATCGTCGAAATGACGACCTCAACCATCGTCATGCGGGAAATCCCCTTTCTCCAGTATTTTTAGCTACTCCTCTCTCATCGAGATTCAGATTGCCTGACATGCGGGTATTCGATGGAAATTCAAACCCGTAGGATCACATGTACGAGTTCAACGACCTCATGGAACTCTATCAAGTCTTCGACTTAACCAAATGTCGTTGCTTAGCAGTAACCTTGACTACACATGCCAAGCCCTGGTTCAGGTCGCTTCCCGTAGGATCAGTCAGCTCATGGCCTTAAATGAGCTCATCGTTTCTAAGACACTTCCAGGCGAACAAGAAGTTCTCAATGTCGTTGAGCTACTTGAGCAACATATGGCAGGAGAGTGATGAATCCCTCCAATCTTACATAGACAGATTCTACAGGGAACTCCACAAAGTGGCTCATACTCCCGAAGAGTTCGTTCGGACTCTCATTATCGTGGGAGTTCACCCACAGACAGATTTATGGAAGGAGCTGCAATCCGAGGATGATGTTGCCCTCACTCGCTTCTACAACCTCACTGAAAAATACCTCCGAATTGAAAATAACGTGGCCACTCTTAATCGCCACAACCCCGGTCCCTCGAACAGTGTTCCTAATCGGGGGGAGAATAGAAGGAGGACAGATCGCATATAGGCTAATGACGATCAGTGGAAAGGAAAGAAGCAGCAGTTTGAGCCCAAGAAATCTTATGCCCTAGTTCCTCGTCGCGATCGCAACAAGAATCAATACACTCCTCTAAATGCCTCATTATCAGCCATTCTGGATAAGTCAGAGGAGGCCATCTTGTTCGGAGAGCCAAAGCCCATGAAGAATCCCCCTCTCAACCAGAAACAACAAAAAGTACTGCCACTATCATAGGGATAATGGGCATCACACCGATGAGTGTCGGCCTCTCAAGCAGGCAATCGAAGACCTCATTAAGCAGGGGCACTTCAAAGAATATGTTTATAGCCCGACTCCCGTTCAGGAGAAGGATCAAGAGGAACCAGGGAAGAAGCGCTATGGTCGCAAGGGACTCTATTGTGCAGGGATCATCTTCGGAAGACAGCACCTCGTGGGGAATTCTTGAGGTGCCCAAGAGAGGTATGCTCATGAAGCCCGTTATGATCCCGTGAGTCCCGCTAAAGTTCACAAGGAGGAGGAGATCACCTTCTATGAGAAAGACGTAGTGTGATTGCATAATCTCCATGAGGATGCTCTCGTCATCACGCTTGAAATAGGCTGGTGCAAAGTCCACATGATGTTGGTGGACAATGGAAGAGCCGTGAATATCCTATTTCAGCGAGCTTTTGAGAAAATGCAATTGGACGAGGCAGACTTGAAGCCTACCTCCATCCCTCTTTATGGTTTTACCGGGGATCATCTGATTCCTAAAGGAACGATCTCGCTCTTGGTCACGTTGGGAGAAACTAACGAAGTGACCAAAATAACAGAATTTTTTGTGGTAGATTGTCCGTCCGCCTTCAATGGAATTTTGGGACGACCTCTACTAAGAAATTTCAAGGCAGTCACCTCTATCTACCATCTGGAAATGAAGTTTCCCACCCCGATGGGGATAACGAAACTAAACAGATCTCAACGTGAATCTCGCAACTGCTACATAAGAGCAGTACAGATGGCATGCAAGGGAAGAAGAATGCCAGTTAGTATCCTCGAACAGGCAATGGCGATCAGTAGATCAAGCCACAGCCCGACCCAATAGAGGATAACATGGATCCTCGCATCCAAGAGTGCCCTCACAGTGGGCCAATCGGGGATTTATCTGAGGTATCAATTGATAATAATGAGCCAACCCGAGTGTTGAGAATCGGGAGTAATCTCAACCCTTAGCTCGCCAAAGACCTGACAAGCTTCCTCGGAGAGAATGTCGACATGTTCGCATGGACTCATGCTGCATGATTAGGATCAGCCCGAATGTCATATGTCATGCGCTAAATATTGACAGTGCGGTCAAGCCAGTTCGCCAGAAGAGAAGAGCAATTGACCCTGAACGCTGTGCTTCCTTGAAAATAGAGGTAGATAAGCTCCTTTCGAATGGGTCCATTTGAGAAGCACTTTACCCGAGTTGGGTTGCAAATCCGGTCTTGGTAAAGAAGCCTAATGGCAAGTGGCGAACCTATGTTGACTTAATTAACCTCAACAAAGCTTGTCCGAATGATAGTTTTCCCTTGCCAATGAAAGAACCATGAAGAGGTGGCGGAAAATGTTGATTGGAAGCATGTAAACAAGACATGCATGTAAAGATATGGATTAATATGATTCAAAAACCATAAATAAAGCATAAAAACATTATACCTTCTCCTAGTGCTTAGGTTTGATGAAGCCAAGATTCAAAAGTATGAATCCTCCACACTTGAACACCACCTTGAGAGAATGAGAGAGTGGCTGAACCTAAGAGAGAGAGCTTGTTTATCATTTGAGTGAACAAAATGAACACTTAACCCAAAATGCAATCATTTGCATTTATATATACACGGGTCATTTTGTAATTACTTGTTTTTCACTTGCATGCCCCAATAAAATCTTATTCTAAAAGAAGCTCAAGCATTTATTAATTTGCCCTTTGAATAATCAATATTATTCAAGGGCCCATGTAAACTAAACTAGTTTACATTAACAACCCATAAGTTTACCCTTTTGCCCTTTAACTATTAAAAGGTTATTTTAGTTCATCTCATTTATCTTAACGCTTTAAGATATAATAATTAAATACAATTAATTATTGGTTGACCATTTTAACCTTTAAAATGTCACAAATAATTTTCTATGTAACTATACCATAGAAATCCTGTCATTATCCTCGGAAGGTGCTAGCCCTCTTCGGATAATCATTTCTCTCTCTTATCCTTCTCTAACTTCTCAAGGCTATTAGTGTGACCATATAGGTCCACCGTGGATTAGCCATGAGCCGGTTCTGGATGAATCCATAAACGTGTCTGGAGGCCCAACGACTATGACAAACATCTAGCAATGTGCCATAGTCCCTAAACCACGATGAAGAAATACTTCATCGAACTCTTTTAGATCATATGTACCATGCAGGTAAAGTCCCTCCATTGATATATCCTGATCGAGTATAGATTCATGGAACGTCAAAATCCTAAACTCGATGTTCTACCAAATCGTGGATCATTATGTCAGGAACTTGTCATCACGAACTTGCTTTCGTATGACTAATAATAGACTCTGGCCAAAGATTCTGATTTCTGACATTTATCGACGTTTATCCAGGAACTCAAATCTGGATAGAGTCAGCAGTACTCCTGATCCTATATTTCTGAGTCAATGGATCCCTTCTTGACCATTGTTCATTTCTGCATATGAACAACGCATGACCAAATAGGCTTTATCATACGAAACATGACTAGCCTCGTACTTATACAGCTTATGAACCATATGCATCCGTATCAGATTGTAACACCTGCTCTTTACTACTATTCTTATAGTCCATACTATGTAAATTATAGATATACATAGTGTATGAAAAATAGTGGGCTCAAATTTTTTCTTCACTCAATAAAATATAATTCTTTACAAATACAATATACTATGTATTAAAACTTTCTACTTAATACAAAATATTATAACTGGTGGACAGTAGTGCCAATACTCTTCGCTCCTTGACGTCCATCCGACCGTTGCTCCTATTCCCTGCAAAACAGAGAAGAACAACGGGGTGAGCACAACAATGCTCAGTAAGTAAATCCTCTACTACTTGTCCCCGTAACTCACTCTTTGGTTCTTTCCTTACTCTATCGTTCTTCTATTTCTTTTTCTCACTGTTTTTCTCTTTCTTGCTAATACTACTATTCTCCCTTAACTCTGTTCTGCTCTTTTTATTCTTTCTTTCTCTCTGTTCCTATTCTCTTTTCTCCTTCTATTTTTACTCACCATGAAGGAAAATCATGGTTCTCTCTCTTATTCTCATCATACTCACCATGAAGGAAAATCATGGGTCTCTCTCTCTTTTATTCTCGTTATACTCTCACTAACCATGGAAGAACTCATGGTGCATGCATGTAAGAGATGTACATGCAATTAATGCAAAAGAACTGCCTGTTTCTTTCTTTTACTCTCTATTCTTGCTAACTCAAACTCTCTCATTCTTTCTCTTATTCTCTCTCTTTCTATCTCATTCTTTCTCAAGCTTTCTCATTCTTTCTCTTTCTTTAATTCTCTCTATTATCTCATTCTCATTTCTCATAATTCATTTCAACTAACTCGCTCTTTGAATGTCACGGCCCCGTCTTACTGTAGTCACGGTCGGGACTTTTCTCGCTCTACGTGACTTCTACTGATTCTCTTTATGTCTGTTTTTCTCATAATTTTTTTCTGTTAACTTTCTGATGTAGGTTACGGCCTCATCTTATCGGAGGCACGGCTGGGTACTCACCCTACTCTTCGTAACCCTACTCATTGTCTCTCTCTTTATTCTTTCTCATGTTTGCTCATCTCTTCCTCTTTCTTAAGCTAGTACTCATAATATAGCTTAACTCTTAGCTTTTCTCATCTCTGTTCTCTTTCTGTTTTTGTTTCTCATATTCTTTGTTATACACCCTCTAGTGTATGTCACGGCCTCATCTGACCGGAGGCACGGCCGGGAACTCAACCCGTTTTTCGTGACTTTACTCTTTTTCTCTTTTTGTTCTTTCCCATTCTTACTCATTAGAATGTCACAACCTCATTTGACCAGAGGCACGGCTAGGCGCTACAACTCTACATGACTTCTACTCATTTCTCTACCGATCGGATTTGGTCATGCATGGATTCGGAACCTTTAGCCATGTGAGTGTACATGCTTTCTCTCTATCTCTCTCAAATGTCACGACCCATTCTTACCGGAGGCACGGCTGGAACCTCATGTTCCACTCTACGTGACGGTCACAGCCTCATCTTACCGGAGGCACGGCTGGGGATCACAAAGCACCCACTCTTGTGACTCTACTCATCACTCACAAGTTCCCCATCGCACAACTTGCTCTATCCTCTTCTGTAGCACTTTTCTCTCTTTTATTCGCTAATGCTCAATCTCTCTTTCTCTTTACTATCAAAGTGTTCTCATGCTCTTTACTCTTAAGAGTTGCTATTCTCAACATTCTCTACTCTTTCTCACTCGAACTATTACTCATAGTATAGCTTATACTCAAAATTCTCTACTCTAGTACTCATAATGTAGCTCATACTCAACATTCTCTATTCGTTCTCAAGCTACGTCTCAATGCACAATTAATGCATATGGATGGTTCATACTCATTAATGCACTTTTGAAATGCCAAATGCAATATTGCATCAAACATCATTCTGCCAAGTCACACTAAAAAGGTCATAACTTGCGTTATATACCTCAGATTACTACGGTTTTGGTCTCGTTTTAAAGCTTGAGATAGGACTACAACTTTGATGTTTTGTCTCAGCATAGTTCAATCCATAAAATGCCAAAAATCACTTAGAAAGTCACGGCTGTGACAGGGCAGATTTCACTTAGGCTTTCATCAAGCAACTCATGTGCATACAAAAACTCTTCTCTAACTACACTCTCCTTCTCTTTTTACCATACAAAATGGGAAGAAACTCCCTTCTATGGACATGGTTCCTATCATAGAAGAACACTCCCAAAATATCTACTCAATCTCCTCCAACTTCATCTCAAACTCATCACACATCAACACTTCCCTAAAGGAAATATCCAACAAACATAACATAAATACTCTCTCACTCATTCCTCAACAAATAGACATACATCTCTACTCAATTTCTCAATAAGCATCATATATACATGCATAAATAAATCTCTACTTAGAATTCTTAAACTTTAGCTGAGTTGGATTTACTTACCTCATAGTTGAGTAGTCTCCCCTAAGCTCTCTACTCTTGTTGATCATAGCTTTCTCTTATTTCCTAAGCATAAACTAGTAAGAACTTAACCCTTACATAAATAAAACTCATCTCTAGAGTAGGGATTCTTACCTTTCTTCTACTTAGGATCATTTTTTGTCAAATTCCAACTCAAAACTCTCAAAAATCCCTTGGAAGATTGAGTGAGGAATTGAGAAAATAGGATGAAGAGGCAGTGGAAATGGGTGAAATGGATGGGTTTAGAGAACTCAACCCTTATTAGCTCATATAATATACACTCTTTCCCTTGCCCTTACTTCTTGAAAATTCCACCTTTATCCTTTCATTCTTTCCAAACTCACCCCCATTTTACACTATTCTCCATAAAATTTCCTTACATTTTACTCCCCACTTTTCCTGCTAATTAGGGGTAGAATGGTCATTTTACCCCTATGGAGAATTCTCTAGAAAACTCAAGAAACTTTTCTGCCTTCTGTCGCCGCGGCGAAGAACTTTCCATCGCCCTAGCGAAACATTCCAGAACCGACACCACCCAACGCAGAATCAACATCGCCGCGACGAAGCTTCTCCGTCGCCCCGGTGACGACTGCAACTCCAAAATCTGCCAAGTCTTGATCAATTCCATGGTAAACACTCAACCAAACCCAAAACATCAACTCAACCAAAGGCCAACCAAACAACATGAACAATATATAAACTCATTTAGGGGTAATTCAGTAATCCTTTAGGCCATACCTTAAACAGTGGCTACATATTTCAAGTGGGGTGTTACACAGATTCGACCACAATGTCTCAAATCAAAGGACTACATCATGCACTGACATAACTAAATGATAAATCATTGACTACATGTTTTTCTAAGTGATTTATCGTTATTCGGTCACGTTTGAAAAACAGTTCACGAACCGCTAATCCATACTAATGCCCTAGTGACATGACTATCATCGTCATCCGTACTTATATCAACTCATGATATCTTTCGGAAGTATCCAATATGCCTACTATGCAATATAGTTGTCCAAATTATATTGCTTCCATAGGGAACCTTTTGATAAATTCATTTACTGATTAAATGAATCATCTGGACAATTTATATACATACTTTATTTTAAATGCATGACTGAATAAAGGAAGCAATTTATATATATTAATTGAAGAACTCTTTCTTCTATTATTTATGATATATTGATACAAGACAAAATGCTCTGAAATCGACAATATGAATGGTTTCTAAGGCATACACTAACAAACTCCCGCTTGCATTAAATCCATTTGATATTGTATCTCATACCCATCTTCTCAAGATGATGGTCCATGTAACGCCCCACTTGAGGTACGTAGTTAATGCTTCTTCTTTTGCTCTTTTTGAGTTGGTTTATTAGTATTATTGTTTAGTTGACCTTTGATTGAATGTTTGTTAAGTTTTAGATATTTTCTTCCCTAAGGGCAATTTGACCAATCTACCCCTAATTAACAGGAAAAGTGGGGAGTAAAATGTAAGAAATTTTCATGGAGAATATGTTGTTATGGGGGTGTGTTTGTAATGAATAAAAGGATATATATAGAATTCCCAAAGAAGAGTAAGGGCAAAATGGAATGCTTGTGTATAAATTTCATTAAAAGGAATTAAGTCATTGCAAACCCGTCNCTAAGTAAGATTCAAAATCTTGCTCCATATCTTTCTGGAGGTTTTGATATTCTAGAAGACTTTCGCACTGGAACCATAGTATCTGATACTAAGGTTCACTGAGTGGACGTTCCAGCTTCAGTAATCTTGGTTCTTGGCTCTTCAAACTCCTCATTAAGTTCAATATTTCTTCCAACATTGCCTTCCTCCAAGAACTCGTTCTCGAGGAAGCGCGCATTTCTACTGACCCAAACTCTTTGATCACTTGGGAAGTAAAAATAATATCCTAAAATATCCTTAGAATATCCAATAAACCGACCCTTCTCGGATTTAACATCCAACTTATCAGATTTAACTAATTTAACATAAGTTGGATAGCCCCAAATCTTCATATACTTCAGACTTGTACATTTTCCATACCATATCTCATATGGTGTTTTTTGGACAGTTTTAGATGGGACCCTATTAAGGATGTGCACAGTGACAGGCTATTCATAAGTGTACAAAATCATGCAAGTAATAAAGCTCGAGTAAACGAGTGTCGAATCCCAAGGGAACTACCTACCAAGTACCAAACTAGTCTATTTTGTTACTATTTGATGAAATAGAATTTTAAGAATGAATTTAATGAAAAAGATAACAAACTAAAAACTAAACAAAAGCAGAATTTCATGAATAATTTGGCAAACAGACCAATATGACTAAACCTAGGGCACAGATTCACACCAAATTAATCCTATGCATTGACAATTATTACTAACCTAATTAAGCTTATTCTAAAGGCCAAACTCCCTGATATTTCATTAACTTTCTCTCGAACAATTAGTGAATTAACCCTTAAGCAACAACCCAAAATATCTCTAAGTTGGATTTAGGAGCTAAGAGATCATTACATCTGTGAAATTTACCAGAGCCTCATAAATCGCGGTAACCTATCTCTAGCGTTTGCTCAATCTATGGTTTTATTACCTTAGACTAGTTAGGTTTCATCTCTCGATCTCAACCCAACCCATGATATCATTCATGTAACGCCCCGCTTGAGGTACGTTGTTATCGTTTCCTCTTTTGCCCTTAATCGAGTTGGCTTTTGTTGTTATTGTTTGTTTGAGTGTTGTGTTGAATGTTTGCCCTGAAAATTGGATGAAAACAGAAGAAGTTCAGTCTGCCGTGCTTCGCCGGGGCGAAGAAGAAGCTTCGCCGCGGCGAAGATGTGTTGAAACAAGGGGAACTCCCTGGACAGTTTCGCCGCGGCGACAGAGGTTTCTTCGCCGCGGCGACGGGCCGAATAAAAGGTTGATTGAGTTTTAGATNAAATACATACGGGGATAAACAGATAGAGGGTTTTACTTACTGAGCATTATTTTGTGCTCACCCCGTTATTTTCCTTTGTGGATGCAGGATCTAGGTGATGATGCAGTCGGAGGGGCGTCGACAAGCGCGGAGCAATAGCTACACTGTTTCCCCTGTTTTCGTCTTTTAAAATGGTTTTTTTGTAAATGATGCTCTTTGTGTATAAAAGACGTATTACTTATAATAAAAAGAAAAGTTTTGGGCCCATTTTCTATTGTTATTATGCATGCATTGTACTAGTTTACATCAGTTGTTACAGTCCAATTGCTTCAATGTCATCGCCTTAGTCAGTGGATCAGCTACATTTTCTACTGAAGGTGTCTTCAGAATTACAATCTCTCCAGCTTCAACAAATTTTCTCAAAATGTGATACTTACGCTGAATGTGTTTGGATTTTTAGTGTGCCCTTGGTTCCTTTGCCTCTGCAATAGCTCCAGTATTGTCACAAAACATGCTTATCAAGTAAGCCATGTTTAGAACCATACCAAGTTCAATTACAAACTTTCGCATCCAAACAGCCTCATTTGTTGGTTCTGAAGCAGCAATGTATTCAACTTCTGTAGTGGAGTTTGCTGTTGTTGTCTATTTGGAACTTTTCCAACTAACAGTACCTCCATTACATATAAAAATGTACTCAGACGTAGACTTTCTATCGTCAATATCTGATTGGAAATCAGAATATGAGTATCCTTGAATGTTTAATTCTGAACATCCATAACTTAAAACTAGATCCTTAGTTCTTCTTAAGTACTTAAGGATCAACATTACAACCGACCAATGTTTCTCCCCTGGATTTGACTGATATCTGCTCGTAACACTTATAGCATAAGCTATATCAGGTCTTGTACATAACATTGCGTACATTAAGCTGCCTACGGTAGACGTATAAGGCACATTAAGCGTCCGCTATCGCTCTTCATTGGTCTTTGGACCCATCTCTTTGGAAAGATGAAAACCGTGAGTGAAGGGCAAGAGACCTCTCTTAGAGTTCTCCATGCTAAATCTTTTCAACATTTTCTCTATGTACAATTTCTGGGATAATCCAATTACCCTTTTCGTTCTATCTCTTTAGACATGAATGCCAAGGACATAAGTCGTTTCTTCTAAGTCTGTCATTGAAAAGGTTTTGGATAACCAGACTTTAACTTCTGTCATCATGCCTACGTCATTTCCCATCAAAAGTATGTCATCTACATATAATATGAGAAACGTGATGGCATGATCTTTAACCCATTTGTATACACACGGCTCCCTCCGTATTTTCCTTGACCAAAACCAAACGATTGATTATGTCGTTAAATCGAATGTTTCAGCTTCTTGAAGCTGCTTCAATCCATAAATGGATGATGCAATTTGCATACCTTATGTTTTTAGCAGAGGATACAAAACCTATTGTTGTTCCATATAGATTTTTCCTCAATAAACCCATTAAGGAAAGCTGTTTGAAATCCATCTGCCAAATTTCATAATCATGGTATGCTGCAATGACTAGCATTATACGGATGGATTAATCATAGCTACAAGCAAGAAGGTTTCCTCATAATCCAATCCTTGTTTCTGAGTATAACATTTCACCACCAATCGAACTTTGAAGGTCTCTACCTCTCCATCCTTGCCAACTTTTCTCTTGTAGACCCATTTGCAACCTATAGGAACTATTCCCTCTGGTGGATCCACAAGTGACTACGTATTGGCATGCATTGATTCTATCTCAGAATCCATCGCTTCCAGCCATTTTCCTGAATCTTTATCCGTATGCTCTTCGTAGCTTCTAGGATCGTCACCACGATCATCTACCCCACTAAGTAAGATTCAAAATCTTGCTCCATATCTTTCTGGAGGTTTTGATATTCTAGAAGACTTCGCACTGGAACCATAGTATCTGATACTAAGGTTCACTGAGTGGACGTTCCAGCTTCAGTAATCTTGGTTCTTGGCTCTTCAAACTCCTCATTAAGTTCAATATTCTTCCAACATTGCCTTCCTCAAGAACTGTTCTCGAGGAAGCGCGCATTTCTACTGACCCAAACTCTTTGATCACTTGGGAAGTAAAAATAATATCCTAAAATATCCTTAGAATATCCAAATAAACCGACCCTTCTCGGATTTAACATCCAACTTATCAGATTTAACTAATTTAACATAAGTTGGATAGCCCCAAATCTTCATATACTTCAGACTTGTACATTTTCCATACCATCTCATATGGTGTTTTTTGGACAGTTTTAGATGGGACCCTATTAAGGATGTGCACAGTGACAGGCTATTCATAAGTGTACAAAATCATGCAAGTAATAAAGCTCGAGTAAACGAGTGTCGAATCCCAAGGGAACTACCTACCAATACCAACTAGTCTATTTTGTTACTATTTGATGAAAGAATTTTAAGAATGAATTTAATGAAAAAGATAACAAACTAAAAACTAAACAAAGCAGAATTTCATGAATAATTTGGCAAACAGCCATATGACTAAACCTAGGCACAATTCACACCAAATTATCCTATGCATGACAATTATTACTAACCTAATTAAGCTATTCTAAAGGCCAAACTCCCTGATATTTCATTAACTTTCTCTCGAACAATTAGTGAATTAACCCTTAAGCAACAACCCAAATATCTCTAAGTTGGATTTAGGAGCTAAGAGATCATTACATCTGTGAAATTTACCAGAGCCTCATAAATCGCGGTACCTATCTCTAGCGTTTGCTCAATCTATGGTTTTATTACCTTAGACTAGTTAGGTTTCATCTCTCGATCTCAACCCAACCCTGATATCATTCATGTAACGCCCCGCTTGAGGTACGTTGTTATCGTTTCCTCTTTTGCCTTAATCGAGTTGGCTTTTGTTGTTATTGTTTGTTTGAGTGTGTGTGTTGAATGTTTGCCCTGAAAATTGGATGAAAACAGAAGAAGTTCAGTCTGCCGTGCTTCGCCGGGCGAAGAAGAAGCTTCGCCGCGCGAAGATGTGTTGAAACAAGGGAACTCCCTGGACATTTCGCCGCGGCGACAGAGGTTTCTTCGCCGCGGCGACGGGCCGAATAAAAGGTTGATTGAGTTTTAGATATTTTCTTCCTAAGGACAATTTGACCTTTCTACCCCTAATTAGCAGGAAAAGTGGGGAGTTATTGTAAGGATATTTCATGGAGAATAAGTTGAGATAGGGGTGAGTTTGTAATGAATCAAAGGATAGGGATGAATTCACAATAGAACAAGGGCAAAATGGGAATGAGTGGTTTAATATTTCATTAAAAGGAATTAGAATCAAGAAACCCCTCGTTTTCTTTCTTCTCAACGTGACTCTCCATTCTCTCCCTCTCAATTTCTCTTTTCTTTTGATCAAGGATTTTCAAGGGGTTTTTGAAGTGATTTGGAGTAGAAAGCAACCTAGGGCTTCCTAGGTAAGATTTCTCCTTAAGTTGTGTGGTTTGTGAGATTAGTTCATTGGGTGTTTGAGGGTTTTCTTTCTTTTGGTTAAGATTAGAGGAAAAGTCAAGCTATCAAGTGAAAGAAGAGTTTGTGAAGTCTCTCCTTAACTAAGTAAGTAAAACCCAACCCAAGTTGAGATTTATAATTTTCTTGATTAGGGTTTTGATAGAAATGATGTATGTATGTGTGTGCATGTAATATAGCATGTATGAAGGATTAAATAGAGATTTCTATGCTTTGTGATTGTTTATACCTTGCAAAATTGAGAAATGGTTGTTGGTTTGGCAAGGTAGTTGAGATGGAATTTAAGGGGTATTATGTATTCCTTTTTGGAAGTGTTTTTCTATGGTAGGTTTGGTGACTTTGTGAAGGGGTTTTTCCCCATTTGGATGGTTAAGAAAAGTTTTAGAATCATGGCTATGATAGAGTTTTGTAGTGCACATGAGTTGTTTGATGAAATGCCTAATAGAGGTTTGAGTGTGAGAAATGAACCTTAATTCTTGCAACATTGCATGTTGGCATCTCATAAGTGCATTGGTGAAGATGAACCATCCATAGGCACTAGTTGTACATGGAAAAGTGTCCTAAGAAAGTGTAAGGAAATGGTTTATGCAATTACCCTATGAGTAGAGAGCTTAGTGGTGTAAAAGTACTCTAAGGGTAGAGAGCATTGAAAAATGCACAATAGAATGAATTAGAAGAGTAGTATAATTGGGATGATGCTTTGTGATCATCACCCGACCGTTATGGGAATCGGATTGATGCTTGGTGATCATCATCCGAATAGCCCTTAGAGTGATGGGGTCGTGCTTTGTGATCGTCACCGATGATAGTAGAGATGGGTAGATGCTTTGTGACCGCTACCGCGGTTAGGGATAGATAAGTAGGTTGATGCTTTGTGATCATCATCCATTTAGTAGAAACGGGTTGATGCTTTGTGACCATCCCCCGATAGTGACTAGAGATGGGTAAATGCTTGTATCGTTACCCAAAATTCATGAGGAACGGGTAGCGCTAGTGATCTCCACCTGATAGTTAGAAAAGAACCGAGTGGTGCTTTGTGTCCTCACTCGGTAGTCACTAAGAACGGTTGGTACTGTGTGATTCCACCCGATAGCCATAGAGAGTGAGATGGTGCTGTGTGAACGCCATCCGCCGTACCTCCGGTAAGATGAGGCCATGATGTTATTAGAAACAGAAATAGAATCAGAGATACCATAAGGAAAGAATTAAGAGTTATTCATACGGGGACAGAAAGATAGAGAGTTTTACTTACTGAGCATTATTTTGTGCTCACCCCGTTATTTTCCTTTGTGGATCAGGTTCTAGATGATGTTGCGGTCGGAGGGGCGTCGGCAAGCAAGGAGGAATAGCTACACTGTTTCCCTGTTTGTCTTTTAATGTATTTTTGTAAACAGTACTCTTTATGTATAAAGACACATGTTTTGTAATGAAAAGAAAACTTTGGGCCCAACTTTTCTATTGTATTATGCATGCATTGTACGTTTTCAGTAGGTGTTACATTTTTGGTATCAGCAAAGTTTTGGGATTGAACAGTGTACTATTCTCATCGCCACGACGTCCTAGAACCGACCGTGTGAGTAATTCTTTCCTTATAGTGCTTGTCTCTTGAATTCATAAGTGTGATCATTTTGTAGATGAGGGTAGTTATCGAAATCGCGGTAAAGGTGTGGTGAATGAAGGAGAACCTTCTAACCCACCAAGTCTACGCCCCCTCCCTTGATAAGCTAGAATCCGGGGAATTATACAGCAAGTTATGGCTGAAACCCAGGGGAGAGTTGTACCTCCCGTACAGACACCCGCCAGTTACGCCTGTTGAAAGAGGGCAAACGGTACCTCCCCCAGTACCGAACAGGTGGAACCGATCTACGGTCTTTCTAGTCAGCATCAACCCTCAGAGTTTAAGGGTACTATAGATCCAGTGATACAGAAGAGTGGCTTGGGTCGTAGAACGAGCCACAGGTTTATTTCCCATGACAACCGGGAGAAGATCCGGTATGCGAGTTCTTGTTTCGGGGTGATGCCCGAATTTGGTGGGAATTAATGGAAGAAACTCATGACACGACAGTGATGACGTGGGGAAGTTTAGGCAAGAGTTTGAGGCTGAGTATAGAACAGAGGACCAAGTTCATGGAAGGTCCAAGAATTTATTAGTCTACAGCAAGGGACAAGCGCTGTGAAAGAGTACTCAGTAAAGTTCAACTCTTGCAAGGTTGCACCGGAATAGTTAGTACTCCGGCCTTGAGAAGGGATAAGTTTGTGCATGGATTGAAGCCGGAGATAGCCCGGGATATTATGACAAGCTCCAACCCTCCTTGGAATTACAGTGAGGCCTTGAGGCGGGCAATGAAGGCGGAGATTTTGAGAATAAAATCTTCCCCGTAGGATCCTCGACAGGAGGACCAAAGGAGCTACCCTCTACTCCCCAGAGAGAGAAGCATGAGGGTGTAAGAGGCAAAGAAATGAAGAACCGAAGAAGAAGTTTCCGTATAAACAGAATAGAAAAAGTGGAAGAATAAACGACCTCGGACAGAGGGTTTCCTCCTTGCCCTAAATGTGGGAAGAATCACCCGGAGAGTGTCTGAGGGATCAGAGAGTGTGCTATGGTGCCGACAGCCGGGCATATGATGAGAGATTGTAAAGCTCCTCTTCCACCAACCACCCAGGGTTCAGGATGACTGCGAATGCCAGAGTGTTTACTGTGGCACAGGGTGAAGCAGAGGCCAGTCCCTCAGCCGTTACTGGTCAGTTTATTATTTCATGCAGTCCCTTTATATGCTTTAATTGATTCAGGTGCTACCCTTCGTTATATCTTATGGGATGCTTGAGAGATTAGGTTTGAAACCTACTAAACGACCACAACCCATTAAGATAGAATTACCCGATGCGGTTAGTGTTGTGACTCAAGAGATTTTGTTAAGAGAGTCCTTAGTGATCCAGGTAGAGAGTTAATCGTTGACTTAATAGTCTTCGATATGCCGATTTTTGATGTAATTTTGGGTATGGACTTCCTAGGAAGATATGAGTAGAGATTGACTGTCGAAAAAGAAGGCGAGGTTTAACCTCGATTGTGGAGATAAGTTTAGTTTTGGAGAAGGCCAACAGTTAAGCATGCTGATTAGTAGTGTGAAAGCCAGGAAGATGTGGAAAGGGGTGTTCGGGGTATATTGCCCATGTACTGCAGGTGGTGATGTTCCACAGTTGGAGTTCAGAGGGTGCCGGTAGTTCGAACTTCTAGATGTGTTTCGGAAGAGTACCGGGTTTGCCTCCAGAGAGAGGTAGAATTTAGTATCGAACTAGCACCAGGAACAGCACCCATATCCAAAGCCCCTTATCGAATGGCCAGCTGAGCTCCAAGAACTAAAGAAGCAACTCCAAGAGCTTTTAGATAAAGGCTTCATCCGACCGAGTCATTCCCCTTGGGAGCTCCAATCCTGTTTGTGAAAAAGAAGGATGATACACTAAGGAGTGTATTGATTATAGGGAGCTGAATAAAGTTACAGTGAAGAATAAGTACCCCTACCCGGATAGATGACCTTTGATCAGTTGAAAGGAGCGGCAGTGTTCTCCAAAATTGATTTGAGGTCCGGGTATCTCAGGTAAGAGTGGTTGAGCAAGATGTGGCTAGACTGCCTTTCGTACAAGATATGGGCATATTATGTATTGAGTGAGCCTTTTGGTTTGACTAATGCCCCAGCAGTTTTTATGGACCTGATGAACAGGGTATTTCATGAGTATTTGGATCAGTTCATTGTTGTCTCATCGACGACATTCTGATTCCTCAAGTCTAGAGAAGAACATGAGAAACACTTGAGATTAGTATTGCAACGGCTGAGAGAAAAGAAGTTGTGTGCTAATTTTCCAAGTGTGAGTTTTGGCTGAACCGTGATATTCCTGGGTCATACCGTATCAAAGGAAGGGATTTCGGTAGATCCGAGTAAAGTGCAGGCAATCCTAGAATGGCAGAAGCCGAGAACAGTGAAAAGAATCAGGAGTTTTTCTAGGCTTAGCAGCTACTACCGGCGATTTGTAGCGGGATTTGCCCAGTTGGCTAAACCGTTGACAGCTCTACAAACAGAAGACTCCTTTTGTTTGGTCAGCACTTGTGAAGAAGCTTTCAAGAGTTGAAGAAGAGGTTAAACATCAGCTCCTGTACTAGTGTGTTACCGCAGGAGGGTGTAGATTATGACATTTATACAGACGCCTCTTTGCAGGGCTTGGTGCTGTGTTAATGCGTTGGGTGGGTTATAGCTTTGCTTCTCGACAATTAAGAGTACGAGACCAGATACCCTACGCATGACTTAGAACTGGCAGCTGTGGTATTTGCCTTAAAGATTGGAGGCATTACCTTTATGGTGTGAAGAGTAATACTACACCGATCATAAGAGTCTAAAGTACTTTCACCCAAAAGGAGTTGAATATGAGGCAAGAAGGTGGTTAGAGCTGGTCAAGGATTATGATTGTGGATCAAATATCAACCAGGGAAAGCCAATGTAGTAGCCGATGCCTTGAGTAGAAAGCCCATGTTTTCCGGCTTACCAGACAGAAAGAGTTAATAGAAGAATGTTCTAAGGAACAGATTGAGGTGGTTCCGGAAGAATTGCCAGCCTTGTGGTACAGTCCTCTTTACTAGAGGAAATTAGAGAAAAGCAATGGCTGACGAGTGGTGTCAGAAAATAGTTCAGCAAGTGCATGAGGGCAAGACATCAGAGTTCTTTGTGAGAGGATGGTGTCCTCTATTTTGAAATCGGTTGTGTATACCTCCAATTGAGGAGTTAAAACAGAAAATCTTATGGAGGCTCATGACACACCGTACACCGCTCATCCGGAGCAACCAAGATGTATCAGGATATTAAGAAAGGCTATTGGTGGTCGGGTATGAAGAAAGACATTGCAGAGTTTGTGGCTAAATGTCTAACTTGCCAGCAGGTGAAAGCAGAACACCAACGCTGTCAGGGTTGCTTCAACCATTGAGTATTCCAGAGTGGAATGGGAGAGTATTTCAATGGATTTTATCACGGGTCTTCCCAGAGTGCAGAAAGGGTGTAAGGCAATATGGGTGATTGTGGATAGATTAACCAAGTCAGCCCATTTTCTCCCAGTAAGGAAAGTACCACTACAGATCAGTTGGCTCAGATTTACCTCAAGGAGATGTCAGATTGCATGGTGTCCCAAGACTATAGTGTCAGATAGAGATTCCAGATTTGTTTCAGCCTTCTGGACAAGTTTACAGAGGAGTTTGGGTACCGTTTAGCATTCAGTACTGCCTATCATCCTCAGACAGATGGCCAAACTGAGAGAACGAATCAGGTGCTCGAGGATATGTTGAGAGCCTGTTGCATGGATTATAGAGTATCCTGGCATGAGATGTTACCCTTAGTGGAATTCGCCACAACAACAGTTATCAGTTCTACAATTCGAATGGCGCCTTACGAGGCTTTGTATGGTAGACGGTGCAGGTCTCCACTTCATTGGTGAAGTAGGCGAAAGAAATGAGTTGAGTATTGCTCTTGGGCCAGAAGACTCAGAAACTCGTAGAAGATGTGAAGTTATCAGAAATAGAATGAAGCAAGCCCAAATCGACAGAAGAGTTATGCCGACTTGAAGAGGAAAGAGGTAGAATTCCAAGTGGCGACAAAGTATTTCTGAAAGTTTCCCCCTACAGCGAGTAATGCGCTTCGGAAGCAAAGGGAAATAGCACCGAGGTATGTAGGTCCTTGAGTATCTACAACGAGTAGGAAAGGTGGCTTACAGATTGGCACTACCACTAGTATGGACAGGGTGCATGATGTCTTCCATGTCTCGATGCTACGGAAGTATGTAAGTGATCCCCTCCACATCCTGAGCGTAGAAGACGTTGAGTAACAGAGAATCTAGTATATGAAGAACTTCCAGTTCAGATTTTAGATCGAAGGGTTAAAGAACTTCGGAACAAGAGTGTTCCGCTAGTGAAGGTCCTTGGAGGAATCACAAAATGGAAGAGGCCACTTGGGAGGTAGAACGAGACATGCAGAATCGTTTCCCAGAGTTATTTATGAATTTCGGGGACGAAATTCTTTTAAGGGGGAGAATTGTAACGCCCCGCTTGAGGTACGTTGTTATCGTTTCCTCTTTTGCCCTTATCGAGTTGCTTTTGTTGTTATTGTTTGTTTGAGTGTTGTGTTGAATGTTTGCCCTGAAAATTGGATGAAAACAGAAGAAGTTCAGTCTGCCGTGCTTCGCCGGGCGAAAAGAAGCTTCGCCGCGGCGAGATGTGTTGAAACAAGGGGAACTCCCTGGACAGTTTCGCCGCGGCGACAGAGGTTTCTTCGCCGCGCGACGGGCCATAAAGGTTGATTGAGTTTTAGATATTTCTTCCTTAAGGACAATTTGACCTTTCTACCCCTAATTAGCAGGAAAAGTGGGGAGTTAATTGTAAGGATATTTCATGGAGATAAGTTGAGATAGGGGTGAGTTTGTAATGAATCAAAGGATATGGATGGAATTCCCAAATAGAACAAGGGCAAAATGGGAATGAGTGTGTTAATATTTCATTAAAAGGAATTAGAATCAAAGAAACCCCTCGTTTTCTTCTTCTCAACGTGACTCTCCATTCTTCTCCTCTCAATTCTCTTTTCTTTTGATCAAGGATTTTCAAGGGGTTTTTGAAGTGATTTGAGTAGAAAAGCAACCTAGGGCTTCCTAGGTAAGGATTTCTCCTTAAGTTGTGTGTTTGTGAGATTTAGTTCATTTTGGTGTTTGAGGGTTTTCTTTCTTTTGGTTAAGATTAGAGGAAAAGTCAAGCTATCAAGTGAAAGGAAGAGTTTGTGAAGTCTCCTTAACTAAGTAAGTAAAACCCAACCCAAGTTGAGATTTATGAATTTTCTGATTAGGGTTTTGATAGAATGATGTATGTATGTGATGTGCATGTAATATAGCATGTATGAAGGATTAAATAGAGATTTCTATGCTTTGTGATTGTTTATACCTTGCAAATTGAGAAATGGGTTGTTGGTTTGGCAGGTAGTTGAGATGGAATTTAAGGGGTATTATGTATTCCCTTTTTGAAGTGTTTTCTATGGCAGGTTTGGTGACTTTGTGAAGGGGTTTTTCCCCATTTTGGATGGTTAAGAAAGTTTTAGAATCATGGCTATGATAGAGTTTTTGTCAGCATGAGTTGTTTGATGAAATGCCTAATAGAGGTTTGAGTGTGAGAAATGAACCTTAATTCTTGCAACATTGCATGTTGCACTCATAAGTGCATGGTGAAGATGAACCCATCCAGGCACTAGTTGTACATGGAAAAGTGTCCTAAGAAAGTGTAAGGAAATGGTTTATGCAATTACCCTATGAGTAGAGAGCTTAGTGGGTAAAAGTACTCTAAGGGTAGAGAGCATTGAAAAATGTACAATAGAAGAATTAGAAGAGTAGTATAATTGGGATGATGCTTTTGTATCATCACCCGACCGTTATGGGAATCGGATTGATGCTTGGTGATCATCATCGAATAGCCCTTAGAGTGATGGGTCGATGCTTTGTGATCGTCACCCATGAGTAGTAGAGATGGGTAGATGCTTGTGACCGCTACCCGGTTAGGGATAGATAAGTAGGTTGATGCTTGTGATCATCATCCGATATTTAGTAGAAACGGTTGATGCTTTGTGACCATCCCTCGATAGTGACTAAGACGGGTAAATGCTTGGTGATCGTTACCCAAAATTCGAGGAACGGGTAGGCGGTAGGTGATCTCCACCCGATAGTTAGAAAGAACCGAGTGGTGCTTTGTGATCCTCACTCGTAGTCACTAAGAACGGGTTGGTACTGTGTGAATTCCACCCATAGCCATAGAGAGTGAGATGGTGCTGTGTGAACCCATCCGGCCGTACCTCCGGTAAGATGAGGCCATGATGTTATTAGAAACAGAAATAGAATCAGAGTACCATAAGGAAAGAATTAAGAGTTATTCATACGGGGACAGAAAGATGAGAGTTTTACTTACTGAGCATTATTTTGTGCTCACCCCGTTATTTTCCTTTGTGGATGCGGTTCTAGATGGTTGCGGTCGGAGGGGCGTCGGCAAGCAATGAGGAATAGCTACACTGTTTTCCCTGTTTTGTCTTTTAAATGTATTTTTGTAACCAGTACTCTTTATGTATAAAAGACACATGTTTTGTAATGAAAAGAAAACTTGGGGCCCAACTTTTCTATTGTTATTATGCATGCATTGTACAGTTTTCAGTAGGTGTTACAATTCACTCTTGGATCCATAAGAATTGAAATTCATTACACACAATAATAAAACTTATAATTAATGCTCAATTAAAAATCAATAACAATAACGTCAACACATATTCATAAATTGGGCTACATCTTTAGCCCTAGAAAAGGGATTTATTTCATAATTGCAGTAATAAAAAAAAAAACATTGTATTCAATAACACGAGTTCAAGAAAGAAAAATAGAAAAACTTCTCTAATTGGCGAACGAGAACTGCAAGAATTCCGATCTCCAAAAATAGTAGCCGTCCTTTCTCCTTCTCTAATCCCCCTTAAAACTGATTAAAGACTCTTATTTATAGTGCTAGGGTTTGGAGGTTACTTAGGAAAGAATTAAATGCCTTCACCCATTCAGATTCGGACTAGGAGAATGTAATAACCCAAACAAGCTCATGACCCATTGCTGCGGCAATAAGAAACAATCGCTACAGTGATCATTCTTGCTGTCCCAGGAGTCCGTGATATTCATAATTTGGTAAATTCATCAACATGAAATTTTTAGGTCTCTGAATAATTTTTCCAACGCCACAAGAATCGTAGAATTCTAATTTCCACACCTCAAGTTATGATCGAAACATCGAAGCATGCTCATCTTAAAGGATTTCCAGATTTTACGTTGTATCTTCGACGCGTCACAACTTTCTCATTTAAACTCCGATTCTTGCACCGTTTGTTCCTACTTGTCACGAATTCCATCGACATCATTCTTTTTCCTTCAGATATTGGTTTGAACTTGAAAATACTCAAAATACACCTGTGATCCCGTAAAAGGTATTTATGAAATAATTAATTCAAATTCCACAATTTAAACACATTTTTCCATAAATAATCCAATTAAATTACTAATAAAATATATACTTTCAAGCTCTTATCACACAGCGGTCTGGAGAGCGTACCCCCACAGAGACATTGGCAAGTCTGTAAAATTTATCGTCGATCGTACCATATCCAATAGGGTACAATTTCTCCTTTCAGAGACTCCATTAAGCTAGGGTGTATAGAGATGAGTCAATTGTGAGATGATCCTATTTTCTTTTAAGAACTCCTAAAACTCTGTACTCAAGTATTCACCCCCATGATCTGATCATAGTATTTTAATACTCTTTTCAGTTTGATTTTCTACTTTATTCTTGAATTCTCTGAATTTTTCAAAGGATTTAGATTTGTATTTCATTAAATACAAATACTCATATTGTGCCATATCATTTGTAAAGGTAATGAAATATTCGAATCCTCCCCTGACTAAAGTACTGAATGGTCCACACACATTTGTATGTATGAGTCATAATAGTTCTTTAGCTCGCTCTCCTTTATTCTTAAAGGGAGACTTTGTCATCTTTCCTTGGAGACACGATTCACAGGTTGGATAGGGTTCAAACCCAATGAGTTTATGATCCCACTTTCTCCAAGCTGTACTAATCTTCTCTCCCCTATATGACCTAATCTGTGATGCCATAGAATTTTAGGATTTGATTCAGATCAAGTTTTATTGGAAATGGTATTGATTGAAGCATAGTCATTTAGTTCTAAGACATACAAACCATTTGTATTCACAGCTTTACCAACTAAAACATTTCCAAAATGAATTGAACATTCATTTCCATTAAAAAGTACATAATAACCTGCTTTACACAAAGCAGAAATAGAAATGATGTTTCTATTGGCCTTTTCAAAGTACAAAACTTTAAATAAATTCAAAACATGTCCTGAAGATAGTCTTATTGGGCAAGTCCTCGTGGCCTCGGCTACAACTCGTGCCCCATTTGCCATCCTCAAAATGATCTCGCCCTTTGTCACCTTAGAACTATTTTGAAGTACCTGCAAAGACATATAAACATGAGATGTTGCTGCTGAATCTAATATCTAGGAATGACTATCTGAATTAACACTTAATTCATATTCAATCATAAGACATTGGTGGTTTGTACCTACTTTTCCTTTGCCTTTCCTCTGACAGTTCAGGTATTGAGGACAGTTCCTCTTCCAGTGTCCATATTCTCCATAATGGAAACATTTTCCCTTTGCATTGGCCTTCTCTGCCTTTGTCGCTGGCTTCTTGAAGCTCTTATTTCTTGGGTCCAACTTTTGGACCTTTCTTTAGTTACTTTTTGGCCTTTTGTTGGCCTTGTTGGTGGAGGCGGCAAAGACATCCTCATGTCCTTTCCCTTTCACATTATGCCTGTGAAATTCTTGAAGCTCATTTAGCAATTCAGAGAGGTTTTGCTCAATCCTATTGAGATTGTAGTTAGTTATAAACTGTTTATAACTTGAAGGAAATGATTGTAGAATCAAATTCACTTTGAGACGGTCTGGCATGACCACCCCATATTCATCCAGTCGACCTAATCCATTGATCATCTTAATAGTATGATCATCTGGAGGTACCTCTTCCCTCAACTTCATGCTAAAGAGGGATGCAAATAACTCATACTCAACCGCTCTTGGATTTTCGTTGTACAACTCTTATAGAGCTATGAAGATATCATAAGCATTCGAAACCTTTTCGTGCTTAGTCTGAAGTTCTCTTTTCATTGAGGCTAGCATGTAATTTCTAGCCCTCCTATTATCCTCTCTCCATTTTTCAAAAGCATCAAGCTCAGCTTGTGGAGCATCAGGTTCAATATCAAGTGGAAGAGGTGCTTCCGGGACATAAGCAATCCTTTCAAAATCTAGAACGATTATGAGATTTCTTAGCCAATCCTTAAGGTTTGGTCTGATTAACATGTTATTATCCAGTATCTTTAGGAGAACATTGTTGGCCTTTTTTTTTTTTTTTTTTTTAATTATATATCACAAAGATGAAACTGGAAAGAAAAATAATTTTATTAGTGTCTTGTAATCCTTTTAAACCTTTTATTGCATAATCAAATTAGCTCCCACTATTTTATTTGAGTCCTACACTCCCTTAGATAGGATCCGAAAATTTTCGTTGGATTAAATTTCTTAGTGGGGAATCAATTTCTTATTAAAGTCAATTAACCTCACATAGTAGAATTCTTGGTCAATTAAGTCTAATAAGTAGGAAACTATTTTCCTTTTATATCACTATATAATATTTGATTCATATTCCCTGTCCTAGCTTCGAATACCTTACATAATAGAATTATTGGTACCCTTGGCTAGTTAAATCCGAACCATTGTGCTTTCTTAGGATGGCATTTTCATCATGTCCTCACATAATAGAAATCTTGGTCAAGGTGAAAATATCCATCCAATAACAAGATCAACTTAATTCTATGATATAAAGATCATATCCCTCACATAATAGAAATCTTGGGATATTAAAATTTATATTAAAGGATTTAGTTATCCCATAATGGGAGACTTGGATTTAATAATTATAATTGGGGAGATTTAGGTTTAACCTTAGTTAATTAATTTTTTAACATGTCATGTTTAACTAACTTTCCATACATATCACATATATGCATAAATTAAAGCATGTGGGTTGACCATGAGGCTTTTCGAAAATACATCCTAAAGGTAAACTATATACCCTAATCCTATATCTTCGATTGTATCGTCATCCGTATGCTCTTCGGGTTCTCGTCTAGCCGATTCAATTACAAATTGGATCTTAGGCACACAAGCCCGATTAAAATAAATAAATAAAATTTAATTATTACAAGCCATTTAATAAAAGAATATTACAAACACTTTTGAATATTTTGAAAACTAAATGGCACCCATGATCAACCCTCTAATCTAATATTCATCCATCACATAAATAAATATTAAACATTCATACCAAATATAATAAAAAATTATTTAAAGGCATGAATATAAACAATTTAAAATATACACATATATATACTAATATATATAAATATATCTCATATATTAATAGATATTATATATATGCATGTGGTAACTTTATCATAACTTTGTGGCATGCAACAATTATATATTTCAAGGGAATCATTACACAAACACTTTTGTTATATTCCACCCAAAGATATAATAATGATTTTTTTATTTAATTATTAACATCATTTCAAGACTTTTCAAAAAAGTCATGCATGGCATAGATAAAAGGGTTTTATTACTTCAAGAGTAATCATTCTATATCACAAGTTACTTTAAATAAAGTAAGGATTTTTATGACACATTTATCTTCTAAAAAACAATCATATCATCTTGCATCATCATTTTTTTTGAAACTATTCAAAAACAAATTATTACTTTTTAAAAATATAGTAATTTATGTCATGCAATGATGCATTATATGATAATTTAATCAAATTAAATATCATACATTAAAATTACCATCATCATGTATACATAATATCATAATTCATCACATGAATTAATAATCCATAACTTCATGCCAACATTATTTTCCACCACCAAACACTTGCAACATTTGCATACTCTTCATACAAAATAAACTTTAATCAAATTAAAGGATAACACTTTTAGCATGTCAAAGCATAAACAATTTAATCAAAGTCATGGAAATGAACATGCATGATTATTTCTTTAAATAAATCATCATGCAACATTTCCCAAAACATTATCCATCAAAGCATGAATGAGATGACAAATTTTATGGCAAAAAATAGTCATGGCCAAACATGACAAATAAGAAAGCCATAACATAACACATGCATGTAGTTTTCAATACATCTCATGCAATAACCATCATCCATGCAAACATTATCACATTTTAACACATCTAATCATATTAGAGCGAGATGAAAAACACATTTTCACGAATTAAGGAGATGGTTGAATCATATACATGCATCAAACATGCTTATTCCAACTAACAACACATTCAATACAAATGTATGCTTATTATCAACATTACTATCATTCAAAACACATGAGAATAACATGAAAAAGAAACATTTACCTTTGATCTAGGTGTGGCCGAGACATGCATGTAAAGAGTTGGGATGGAAAACTCATTTTTTGAACCAAAGCACTAACATGCAAACTCAACCATGTATGATGAACATGTGAACACATGGACTAACATGACTTTTGCTCAAAACCAACATGCAAGGAGCTTTTAAGCTCTGATACCATATGAAATAACCATGAAGAGGTGGTGGAAAATGCTGATTGGAAGCATGTAAACAAGACATGCTTCTAAAGATATGGATTAATAGGATTCAAAAACTATAAATAAGGCATAAAAACATTATACCTTCTCCTAGTGCTTAGGTTTGATGAAGTCAAGATTCAAAAGTATGAATTCTCCACACTTTAACACCATCTTAAGAGAATGAGAGAGTGGCCGAACCTAAGAGAGAGAGCTTGTTTTTCTTTTGAGTGAACAAAATGAACACTTAACCTAAAATGCAACCATTCGCATTTATATATACATGGGTCATTTTGTAATTACTTGTTTTTCACTTGCATGCCCTAATAAACTCTTATTCTAAAAGGAGCCCAAACATTTATTAATTTGCCCTTTGAATAATCAATATTATTCAAGGGCCCATGTAAACTAAACTAGTTTACATTAACAACCCATAAGTTTACCCTTTTGCCCTTTAACTATTAAAAGGTTATTTTAGTTCATCTCATTTATCTTAACGCTTTAAGATATAATAACTAAATACAATTAATTATTGCTTGACTATTTTAACCTTTAAAATGTCACAAATAATTTTCTATGTGACTATTACCATAGAAATCCTGTCATTACCCTCGGAAGGTGCTAGCCCTCTTCAGATAATCATTTCTCTCTTTTATCCTTCTCTAACTTCTCAAGGCTATTGGTGTGACCATGTAGGTCCACCGTGGATTAGCCGTGAGCCAGTTCTAAATGAATTTGAAAACCTGTCTAAAGGCCCAACGACGATGACAAACATCTAGCAATGTGCCATAGTCCCTAAACCACGATGAAGAAATACTTAATCGAACCCTTTTCAGTTCATATGTACCATGTAGGTAAAGTCCCTCCATTGATATATCCTGATCGAGTACGGATTCATGGAACGTTAAAATCCTAAACTTGATGTTCTACCGAATCGTCGATCAATATGTCCGGAACTTGTCATCACGAACTTGCTTTCTTATGACTAATAATATACTCTGGCCAGAGATTCTAATTTCTGACATTTATTGACATTTGTCCAGGAACTCGAATCCGGATGGAGTCAGCAGTACTCCTGATCCTATATTTTCGAGTCAATGGATCCCTTCTTGACCATCGTTCGCTTCTGCATATGAACAACGCATGACCAAATAGGCTTTATCATATGAAACATGACTAGTCTTGTACTTATACACCATATGAACCATACGCATCTGTATCAGATATTACCACAGTGTCTCAGGTCAAAGGACTACATCGTGCACTGATATAACCAAACGATAAATCACTGACTACATGCTTTTCCAAGTGATTTGTCATTAATCGGTTACTTTTGAAAAACGGTTCACCAACCTCTAATCCATACTAGTGCCCCAGTGACATGACTATCATCGTCATACGTACTTTTATCAACTCATGATATCTTTCGAAAGCATCCAGTATGCCTACAATGCAATATAGTTGCTCAAATTATATTGCTTCCATATGGAACCTTTTGATAAATTCATTTATCGATTAAATGAATCATCTGGACAATTCATATACATACTTTATTTTAAATGCATGACTGAATAAAGGAAGCAATTTATATATATGAATTGAATAACTCTCTCTTCTATTATTTATGATATACTGATACAAGACAAAATGCTCTGAAACCGACAACACGAATGGTTTCTAGGGCATACACTAACAACCAAGAATCGACCAGCTCATCGATGCCACCTCTAGACATGAGCTGCTAAGTTTTATGGACGCCTACTTGGGATATAATCAGATTTTGATGTACGTGCCAGACGAAGAGCATACCTCATTCGTTATAGATCGGGGGCTGTATTGTTACAAGGTCATGCCCTTTGGCTTAAAAAACGCTGGGCAATTTACCAGCGGCTGGTTAACCGTATGTTTTTCGAGCAGATTAGAAAATTGATGGAAGTCTATGTTGATGACATGCTGGTCAAGTTGCATGTCACTTCAGACCACATAGCACATCTCGTTGAGATGTTTAGTGTACTCCAAAGGTACAGAATGAAGCTTAATCCTCTCAAATGTTCATTCAGAATATCCTCAGGAAAGTTCCTAGGGTATATGGTTAACCAGAGGGGGATAGAAATCAACCCCAAGAAGATCTAAGCTCTTCTTGATATGAAAAACCCGACCAACTGAAAAAAGGTTTAGAGTCTAAATGGGAGAATAGCAACTCTTAGTCGCTTCATATCAAGGGCAACATATCGCTGCTTGCCATTTTTTAATATACTCAGGGCCAACAAAAAGTTTGAATGGACTCCGGAGTGCAAGCAGGCTTTTTAGAGCATATCAAGGCAACAGATCACTGTTTCCCATTTTTTAATATACGAAGCACTGCTCGCTGGCCTGCGATTGGCAAAAGAAATGGGGTCCAGCGTGATCAGTATTCACAGTGATTCCCAGCTGGTTGTCAATAAGAACTTGGGAGAATATCAAGCCAAGGAAGAGAACATGATCAACTATCTGAAGAAAGCTAAGGTCGCACTCGAGTCTTTCAAGCACTTCATGATCAGACAGATTCCTAGAGAAAGTAACTCTGTCGCGGATGCCTTGGCCAGAATAGCCTCGTCACTAGACTCAGATGCGTCGAAAAGTATTCCTGTTAGGTACATAGAAATTCCTAGTATCAGCTCGCCCGAGTAAGTCATGGCTACAACAAAGTCAATTTCTTGGATGACTCCAATTATTCAGTATCTCCGAGATAGGACTCTGCCCAATGACAAGACTAAGGAAAAATCCTGTGTACCAGAGTTGCTCGTTACACACTCATAGGAGATCAGTTGTACAAGCAAGGGTTTAGCTCCCTTCTCCTCCGATGTGTAACCAACGAAGAAGCAGACTATGTCATAAGAGAGATACATGAAGGGATCTAAGGTAATCACACTACCGCACGATCCCTCGCCAACAAAATTTTTCGTCAAGGGTACTATTGGCCCCTACTTTAGGAAGACACTTTCAACTTTGTAAAAAAGTGTGACAAGTGCCAACGGTTCGCGAACATACCGCGAGCTCCTTCCTACCAACTGATAACAATGATCAGCCCTTAGCCATTCTCCATGTGAGGAATTGATCTTATTGGGCCCATGCCAGCCAGAAAGGAGGGGAGGTCAAGTATGTTGTGGTCACGATAGATTGCTTCACCAAATAGGCCAAGGCTGAATCACTGCCAAGAAACTCAAAGACTTCGTCTTCAAAAATATAGTGTGTCGCTACGGAATTCCTCATACACTCATCTCTGAGGAATTCAAGTAGTTTTGCAATGAGCTGGGGATCCATACAAAGTTCAACTCAGTCACAAGATCGCAAGCCAATGGTCAGGTTGAAGCTGTTAACAAGACCATTAAGCACACTCTGAACGCTAAGCTTGGCGCTGCCAAAGGTAATTGGGTCGACAACCTCCCAGAAGTTCTATAGGCATACAAAACAACTCCGAAAACCTCTACTTTAGAAACGCCCTTCTCGCTAGCATATGGCTGCGAGGCTATGATCCTAGTGGAAGTAGGGACTGATTCGCTTCAGAGAGACCTATTCAATGAAACAAACAATGAAGCACTTCTGCATGCAAATCTGGACTTAGTTGAAGAACACTACGGCAAGGCTCGATTAAGGATAGTATCCTACCAACAGCGTACAAAAAGTCTTTCTTGGTACAAGAGAACCAAGCGTAGGGATACTAGGACCTAACTGGGAAGGCCCATACCGCATCGCCAAGGTAATACGACCAGGAACATATCACCTCAAAAGACTTAACGGTTCCAAAGTACCACGAGCTTGGAATGCTGAGCATCTTTGCCCCTATTACCAGTAATTCCGAACTCACTCTTAATTTTTCATTTCCTTGTACAAAATTTTCCTTATAAACTTTGTAAATAAGATCGTTCTTAAGCAAATTTGTCTTGTATGATCTTGTTCATTACAATGTTTTTACAAGTTTCCTATTCGTATATGTAACATTAGTCTTGTGAAGTACCCAAAATTATAAGTGTTATCACAAATGGCTAAAAATATTTCTTTTATATATATGTAGTGGGGACAAGTAAAAAAAAAAAAAAAAAAAAAAGTTAAGAGATACAAAAATAAAGTCAAAAGCAAGGTTGTGCAAAAGCAAGAAGAAGCGATCACTAGTGTCCACCTCCAGGCCCTGTGGATGCAACCTCGGTATCCCCGGTTGGTCGTCGACCATCCGATCAGCTGCTGGGTCCCTTGGGACGTATTCCTCCGGCTGATCGTCCTCTAAAAGAGGCTCTTGTCCCTCTTCCTCCTCAATGTCATCATCAGCTTCTGCCATGGAAGCAAGGATGTTTTTATATTTGATCGAGAGGTCAGAAAGGTCCATCCCTAGGTTCCTTGGTTGCAAACTATAGATGGCCTGAATCGCTTAATCAGCAGCCTTCCTCACAATTTCAAGATTTTGCCGCTTCATTTGATCAATTAATGAAATGAACCGCCCTTGGGAAAACTTGAGGTCCGTCTCTAGTGCTCTCTTCTGCTTCTTAATATTTTCCCACAACCGAGCTCTTTCTTCCTCTGCCTTCATGGCCTGTTCAAAGTTTGCTTTTAGCTCTTGCTCTTTCTCGCCACACTCTTTGGTGAGTCTGACCACTGTCCTCTTGAGCTCTTTGATCTCTTCGCCTCACTTCTTGAACTCAGCCTTCTAGAACTCTACTATGCGAAGGGCAGAGTTCCTCTCTAGCAGGTATTGATTCACCTGGATGTGGTACGTTTTTGCCTCTGTGTCCAGAGCCACGAGGTCCTATTTCAGCCTCGCATTTTCTTCCTTCAGCTCGTGGAGCCCCCCAACAGAGTCCAGATTGGTCTTCTATCAGGCCATAAGCAAGGCGAGCAGAGACTGCGTAAGAAAGGAAGCAAAAGTTAAACTCCATTTTTCTGAAAATCATAAAGGGTATGAAAACCAACCGATATTAGAAAATCTTCGATAAGAACGAGTTGTCTTACCTGGCTTTGCAGTTGGAGCGCTGTAACCATCAGGTCTGCAGGTCGGGAGGCCATAAACTCCTCAAAAGTAGCAGCAAGTTGGCACTCCAATAGGGTGTACACCACCAGCTGCAGGTGTTCCATAAGTTCTCACATGGAGTCCAACACAAGTGTGTCTGCCCTTGAAAGAATTGGCATCTCGCCAACCGGTTCTTTGCCCGCTCTCCTTCGGGCAATTGCGACCTCCCTTTATCCTCTGCGCGAGCACTCTAGGACCACCGAAATGCCAGGTACGGGCCTTGGGGTTGCCCCCAAGCAAAAGGCCTGGTAAGGCTGCGACCTCCCGAGCTGCACCCCTAAGCCCTCTAGCTCGGACTCTAATTCTTCAACCTGTAGCTGCTTTCTTTTCTTAGTTTTTTGGCCAATGGTTTTCTACTTGGGGGCACGAGCAGCCGCGGGCTGAGAAGTTTCCCCTTGTCGTTCTGAGGGTGTTCACGCACCCATCTGTATCCCTCATACAGGGGTATTGCGAAGGATTGCCTCAATTAGCTCAATCAGGGCGATCCGAGGAAAAACGAAACCCTTGGTCCTTATCGTCAGTCTCGGAACTCTGGGTAGCATGGTCGCTACATGAAAGCATGATTAGCAAAAAAGGTCACTACATGCAAAAGAAAGAACTTCTAAAGTGCGCGGACACTTACGAACTAAGGGTTCTAGAGACGCTTTGGGATTGAAGAAACCGTATTTCCTCAAGTTGGCGATAGTCACGAGCAGTCTCGCGTCGCGACTTTGCTCGGGCAAATTACCGGATGCTACGATTCGATTGAAATTAGTCAGAGTCATCAACCTGGTCGTCTTATTTCCTGCAAAGAGACGGAAAAGTTTGTTAGAAAGCAAAGACTGAAGGAAAAGAAAAAATTCGCAAAGTAAAAGAAGGGAAAACCTATTCGGTCCCCTAAACTGGCAGACACCATTGTATTGAAAAAGGAAAAAATTATTTTCATAGGCCCCAACATTACTAGGGTAACCGAATATTCCTCCCTCAATCGTAGATCGCTTCGAGAGGTAAAAAGAGGTTTTATCCTTGCTCTTCTTCAGGTAATAAGAGCATGCAAGCTCCAGCGCAGTCAACTGGATAAGGCCATTCTCGCCACATGCTATATACATAGATTCTCGCCACATGCAATATACATAGCAATAGCTATCATATCGCATTGGGCGTCTGTTGCAGTGGCGCGACCTCGAAGTGATCAAGGATCGACCTAATGAAGGCGTGAAAAGGTATCAACGCCCCGCATTTGAAGATTGCCTCCGAGATCACGGCCATTCTCTCTAGGGGATTCTAAGCTGTATATATTCTGTGTTGGTAGACGTCTACACTAAGTGCGTATTGGTCCATTACCTTTTGTATCTCATCTCGGGTGGCCACTGACAAAATCTCTTGCGTGGGACCCATTGGGGCGTCCTGCGTCTGCAAGCTCGTCCCCTTGGTTGTTCTAGTCGCTAAGGCATCTATTGCTCCTAAGGTCTGAAAAAAGGGCGACATGCAGAGATAACTCAGTCTTCGTACAGTATTCCGTACGATGACATGGAAGAATAAAAGAAACCCTAATGTACCTTCCTTAAACCCTAGAAACCCTTGGGGACCAACCCCTAAGGATTCGTGCCCTACATTTTTACTCTTTATAAAAGAAAAAAGCCTTTTCCTCACAACTGCCAAAAAATACACATCACGAAAGTTTACCAAACAGTTCATACCCACTATTATTGCCAAGACAAGCTATCAACAAAATAGTAAAAGAGAAGTGAAGGAGAAATCCTTCTTACCTCTTGGCTACAGGGAATGTACTTTTTGTCGTAACGACGGGTGCGCATCAACTGGAAAAAAGGGAGACTGATTTCGTGAGAGCTTTATTCTTTCTTTGAAAGTATGAGTTTTGTGACAAAGCTTGAGGCGAGCTTGGGGTTTTATAGGGGGAGGAAGCAACGATTGATTTCCCTAGGCGAGTGATGCTTGGGCGTAATACGTTTCTCTCCATTGATTGTGACCAATGTCATCAATCCATGAGAAGAAGTAGCTACCACGCTTCAAGAGTCCCCATCAATGCTTCCCTTCATTGGAACAACCAAGCGACAGCTTGATTATCTCCTCCACATTAAATACGCCTTCATCCGCATTTAATGCTCTGAAAAAGAATGTCATTTCAACATGGCTTGCATTTAATGAGCATGGCTGGCACTTATTACACACTAGACACGTCTGTCAGAATAAAGATTATTTTATTGAGCAGCTTAGCTGTCAAGCACAACGGATAACATCTGAAGAGGTCGTTTGGGTAGAACACTCTTCGCCGCGTATCGGTTTCGAGACAATGTGATTCCTTGTCTTTGGTAAAAATATGCTAAGTATTCTCAAGTCGCGAACCGCGGATGAGATTTAAAACACATCGGTATGGCACTGAGTGGGGCTTGATCCAAGTCTTTGAACTTATGAGAGAATACCACCTCAAGTCGCTTGTGCCACCCTTAGAGACATATGCTGCGACCTCCTTGTAGCTCAATCAGCTCGATCAAATGCATTCAGGACAAGTCAAGTCGCGGCATAATCATGAAGTTCTTAAGGTTCAATCCTTAAACCTTAAAAACTAGGGGACTTCTGATACGCTTGAAAAGTTAGGGTTGACGTGGACTCTCATCAGTTAGAGCCAATCAAGATTCAGAAAGGTCTTGTGCCATCCAGGCACTGCCACATTGCACAGTGATGGAAGAGGTATGGTTCTCATCAGTGCAACAGCTGAATGTCAGGCTTGCGAGTGGCCAGGGATTATCCACCTGCCCAAGCCCTACGCAATTTGAGGATATTTTTTGTGTAGATAACCAATGAGATGCAAGGAATGACTTGCAGGGCACTTACCCACTTGCAGACTCATAATCATTACCTTGAACTCTCCCACTATAAATAGAGGACACCCCTCTCATTTACGGGATTGGCTGATCTTAGTCTAAAACAACTCACACACACACTCTCTCTCTCTCTCTCTCTTTTTCTGTATTCCTTCTAGATTGTAACCTAGCTCCCCACACGCGACCTGATCTTACCCATCTATTAATGCAATAGCAGTGGACATAGGATTCGCTTTTGAGCATCCGAACCACTTTAAATATTGCTTCCCATTCATTGTCTCATTTCATGTTTCCTTATCACATGTGATTTCTAAGTCCGCTTAGCACTTTACACGTGCGAGTAGTTGGTGTCAAAATCAAGCATCAACAAACATCAATCCAATTCAAACAAATTGAACACAATCATACCAAAATGAGAGACCTAGAAACCTTACAATAACAAGCTCCTGAATCAACAACCGAGTCAACCCAACATCACCCACATCCTCCTTCAAACTTCTAGCAGTCAAATTATACAAACCAGCCCACTTCAGCATCTCATTCACACTCTCAAAAATCGGTCTCCTTCGTTTCTTTCCATTTAATTATACCTTTCTTCTTCATCTTTAGTTGCTTCCCCTCCTTCATATCTTTATATATATATCACTCATTCTCCATCTGCATCTCTCCATCTCTCCCCCCTCTCCTTCTTCCCAAATTCTCCCCAAATACCTCTCCTTTCTTTCAAGTTTTTTCCGTCAGAATTCTCTCCTAATTTGATCTTTACACAGAATCAGAAAACAGAAAAAAAAAAACATGTCAATTGCTGTAGCTGTCGCTGTCGTCGCCGCCTCCTCTTGCTACTCCTCTACAGCCACCTCTTCTCATAGTTAGAACCAGTACCAGCACCACCACCACCACCATTCAGTTTTATCTTTACTTCCAATCTTCTTTCCTTCTCCGTCGCTAGTTTTACCCTCCTTCAATCGATACAAGATACAAAAAAGGAAAGATTAGCACACGTTTCTTCAATATCTCAACAACCACCGACGTTGAGGCGGATCCATGAGGGCACGGCCATAATTTGGACGAAGGAAAAAGCGGGTGGTGTGATTGATTGTTGATTATGTTGAAGTCGTCATCGACGGCGTTTGACCCAAAAAAGCGGGAAACGTTTACCACTTTTCCGGCCAAGTGTTGTCAACAATGGCTCCTCTATTTGTACCATTAGACAAATCAACCTGAGATCTACCCAACAATGCTGGCGGTGGTAGTAGACTGGCCGTCGTCAATGGTTCTGAGAATCGCCAGCAACAATTGGTTGGCAATTTTTTAATTTTCAAAATTTCTATTTATTTTATATAATTTTTGAAATGTTTCAATAATTTAAAAGAAAATAAAAAATTAAAATAAACTGAATTTACTATTCTCTCCTTCTACAGTTAAAAATAACGGAAAAATTGGATGGATGGGTGGGAACCTATCGTTTTGAAACCTTTTGGGTGGGAACTTATCCTTCGCCCTTTTTTTAAGGCATATTATTGTTATTGTTATTGTACAAAAACACATTTTGTATTTGGAAAACATTACTAAATATATCTCTACGGTTTTAAAAGAGAGTTAACGACTTTTACCCACCCAAATAATGGTTTAATGACACTTTCTCACCCAGACTTTTAAAATACCATTTTACTATTCAAATCTATATTCTAGCGATAAACAGAGAGCAAACTCGATCCAGACTATTGAGGTTTTTAAAGAGGGGAGGCCGATGAGTCTTTTGATAGTAGAAGGTTGGATTATGGTAGTTAGGATTGATTGGAAAATGAACAAGGGTAGAATAATCTTTTCATTTCGTTCTCATCTCTTTGCCTTTTTCAAACCCAACAAAAAAAAATTAAAAAAAACCCTCACCATCTTCTTCTTCCTCACTTGCTCCTCCCAACAATTTTTTTTTTTTCCCTCATATCTGAAACGGTGTTAAGGGACTTTTTTGTGTTAATTTGTAACTAATTTAGAGGTTTTTTTTTTTTAATATAAATTTGAAATAAGTTAATCAAATAGTGATTAATGAGAGTAAGATATATATTTTATTGGTCAAAGTAGATCATCGAAGACTGGCTAGTTTGAGATTACTGTGACTTTAAATTTAATCAGCTTTTCCTCAACTTTGGAAACAATCAGCTTTGAAAATAATTTGGAATGTGTTTGGAAAATGCTATTTTTATAATTGTTGGGATTCTCAAAATCCAGGATTATGTGGTTGGTAAATTAGATTTTGAAATTGTTATTGTATGTCTAATGACAAGAAGGACATTTTATTTCTTAAAAAAAAATTATAATTCTAAATTTGTATTTTAAGTAATTGGTAAATACTAAAATCATGTATTGAAATGATTAATATAAATTACTAAAATTAATAATTTAAAAAATTCAAAAATATTGCTGATTGACCGACGCCGATCAACAACGAACAATTATCGGTCAATGATAGAACAAGGTGGTGTGTTTTCACCATTGCTAGTCCTTCCAAGACCTGAACACAAAATTTGGTTGAATCACCATATTATAATGTCTATTTTTGCCGCAGAAGGTGGTGAAATATTGGGCCACCTTCTGCGGCCAAAATCGACGCTGAAATTTGATGATTCAACCAGATTCTGAAAAATTGAAAGATTTCAATCCTAAGGTGACGCCAATGCACCACCTTTGATTGACATTAACCATCGGTCAAGCATCCTTCTACCACAAATATAGACGGCAAAATCTGGTAATGCAACTAGATTCCAATAGATTGGAAAATTTTGGTTGATGATGCAAACGCGCCAACTTTAACCGGAGGTAAACTATTGTTGACCAACAGTTGACCAACGGTTAACCATTATTGCTGGTGACAACAACCACTCCTATTTCATTTTGTTTTAAACTTATAAATAAATTATGAAATTATTTATTTAATAAATTAAAATGTTTATTGGTGGGAAACTGTGATTCGGCCTAAAGTTTATTTTGGATTTATTATCCTACAGCATACGCGGTTATTGTGTCAGCTTAATAAACCCTGTCATTGAGACGTGCGGCGGGCAAACGCCGAAGATGATAATTTAATATAGAGTAAACTACTTTTTCCCGCCCAAGGTTTGCCTTAGGACCTTTCCCATCCAAAAAGTTTTAAAATACTATTTTTTTAATCAAAATTTATAATTTATTAATACTTAAAATATATTTAATTTTCTCAGTCGATATTCGATGAGTTATCAAGAGACAAAATAAGAAAGGTTTTTTATAGTAGAACCTGATGAATCAAATTATAGTAATAGATTAAATATTCGCTGTCAAAATCAACCGAAAATCAGTTAAGAATAAGAAACTTTAGTTTTGCGATGACTGACAATCAACAAAAAATCAAATGTCAAAATAAAAGAGGTTTTGTAGAGAGGATACCAAAGGTTCAAATGGTGGTGACGGAGAGAAATTTTATCATTGGAATTGGCCAAAATCGGCTTTAAATAGTAACGAAATATTAACTTTGCGTAGAAAAATAGTATTTTGAAATTTTTTGGATGGGAAAGTGTCATTAAGACAAACCTTGGGTGGGAAAAAGTGTTTATAATATATAGTAGAATCTAAAGTCCAAACACAGCATGACTCAACTCAGCAAGCATTGAGGGCCCGCAGCTACGTTCTTCCTTACATTTGTCGTTGTTGGATGGGTGCAATAGTTCACTCTTATCTTCTTTATCCTTTCCCATTTCTCAGGCAACCTCAAATAAGTGAAAGAAACAACTGTCCCATCTATATATATTGACCATCTCTACGAAACAGCACAGTTCTGCAAAGAAAGAAAGAGAGAGATAAAATGTTGGGTGCTGGAATAACAGCAGCGATGTTGGCAATTGAGTGTTTGGAAGTGGGGTTGAGTACTCTAACTAAAGCAGCATTGAACAAAGGCATGAGTAACTTCGTGTTTGTTGTTTACTATAATGCCTTCGGGACAATCTTTATTCTTCTTCCGTGTTGTCTCATCTTGTACAGGTAGTTAACTCCCATTCATTCACAATTTGGCACTAATGATTGAACATAGTAATTAACTAGCAAGACTGCACCTTCATCTTTTCTTTTACCCCACAGGAACAGAAGTCGCCCTCCACTCACATTGTCCATTATCTGTAAAATCTTTCTTCTTGGGCTGTTTAGGTACTACTTCTTTAACTCAATTAAGATAATAAATTTTACTTGTGGATTTCTATATCTTTCGTTTAAATTTTCGGTGGATTTGTAGCTGTTTTTCTCAGACTTGCCTGTTTAGCGGGATTGGATATAGCTCTCCAACCTTAGCCTCAGCACTTGTTAATATTACCCCTGCTTTTACATTTATTCTTGTCATAATTTCCAGGTGAGTTCTTCTCTATTCTTTATTTTTAATTACTAGCTAGCTTAAATTTCAGGTTTATATATATATACAAAAGAGAACTTTCAGCGAGAATTGAAATCAACTTAGCCCCAGCAAATGTTAGGATCCCCCATTTAAAGCGAAAAGGGTGGGCATGTGGGTTATAAAGGTTTGAAGACCCTCTCTTGGCAAGCCGATTTTCCAAAGAGGATTCTACCCAAGCCTATGAAAGACCCATCGTCCAGCCCAAATTGTTGACTTATTCTATCAATTAATATATAGCAGTAGATTAGATTTATATGTAAAAAATTCAAGTTACGATTAGGATTTCTGAAATTTATTATGAAGTCTTATGCTGTTTAAAAGTTCATTATGATTTTATGGTGTGCCTTCAGAATGGAAAAGCTAGATTTGAGAGTTAAAAGCAGTCTAGCCAAGTCTATTGGCACCTTGGTATCAATTGCAGGGGCATTAACTGTGACTTTGTACAATGGCCCAGCAATTACGAGTACTTTATCTCTGAATTTACATAATAATTTTTTATCTCCGCATAAAGAATGGGTGATTGGAGGTATTCTCCTTGCATCTGGTAGCTGTTCCCTGTCAATATTGTACATTGTTCAGGTAATCTTTATCAGAATATCTATAATAACTGTTAATGGCTTCCTGAAAATTTAACTGTTTTTCAATATCTAGACCTCTGTTATAAAGGAATTCCCTGAAGAGCTGACGGTAACATTCATTTGTTGCGTCTTTGTGACCTTTCAATCTGCCATACTCGCTCTAATGGTTGAAAGAAACCCAAATGCTTGGAAACTAAGGCCAGACTTGGAGTTGCTGGCTATTGCGTTCTCAGTAAGTGTAAAGAGGAGTTTATGTACATTCCTAGGACTTGTAGCATTTCCCCTTTTTATCAGTTCTCAATATTGTAATAATGTTTAAATGTAGGCAGTTTTTAGTGCAGCACTTCGAGGTCTTGTGCACACATGGGCATGCCATAAGAAGGGAGCTCTATACGTTTCCATGTTTAAGCCGCTTTCAGTAGTCATCGCTGTTGCAATGGGGGTCACTTTTCTTGGGGATACTCTTTATCTCGGAAGGTATAATTTTCTATATGAATTTTATGAGATGGGTGTGTTATTAAATGGAAAAACAAATAAGAGCTAAAATATCGTACCACATAGGTTAGTCATATTCTAATAAATATTTTTCTTTCATTTTGAAGGGATGGTTTAGCTATAATATGGTTCAATTTTTACTTATGTGCAGCGTTCTGGGAGCTGCTATTATTGCTTTTGGGTTTTATTCTCTGATTTGGGGCCAAGGCCAAGAAGAAAAGATGATTGATGACAAAGGAATCAATAACTTGAAGCCATCCTCCTCAACAGTCCCTCTTCTGCAAAACAAAAGCACGGAAGTACAAAATTTTTACCCAGAAGTTAACATAATGCTGAGGCCCTGATGGAGAAATAGGTTCTAAGTCACTATGCTCAATGAAGTACGTGTATGTATGATTGTAAACGAGATAGAAATTTCACTAAAAACCGGTGGATGGCCTGATGTGGTAGAATCATCTATCTATATAGCTATAAGCTAGGAATGAACCAGAGGCATTTGGTCATGAGTTGTGCAGACAAAGTTACAATTTTCCCACCCTATTTTACGCAAAAGAACAAATTGCCATCCTGGTAAACTATCAGGGTTCTACCCGCCAATAGTCTCCATATCCAACCAAATTGGAACTTTACCAATTTTAACCATTAAATTTTCAATTCTAATCTGCACATCACCACAGCCGTCACAGGCCACCACACCACCATAGACATTCACTCCGACAACCACCAAAATCACCCCACCCTCACAGAGACACACCAGTCAACCCTCACAGCTGCTGGAACCACAAAAATCAAAATTCACAATTTCCACGGAAATCACTCCACCCCTCACAACTGCAGGAACCACCCCACCACCATAGACAACATCGGAAACACCAAACAACCATAAGAATAAATAAGGGGTGTCCTGGAAATGAAGCGAGATTATCAATCAAGATGTGATTTTCATTTGCAGCAAAGAGATTGGAGTAATTATGGTTTCAATTTTTAGAGCTAGGGAACTGATTTTAATCGACCAATGCTAAGTGTTGGATGGAGGAGGTACTAGGGGGTGACCGATTCCAGATACCCTGTATTTTTCGGGGGAACCGAAACTATACAGTGCAGGTTCTCAAAAAAATGAATTAGAACTGCACAGGTTCCAGGTACCCTGTATTTTTCGGGGGAACCGAAACTATACAGTGCAGGTTCTCAAAAAAATGAATTGGAACTGCACAGTACAGGTTCTTAAATTCAAGGAACCGAAACCTAAAATGTAGGTTTTGGTTCATTTCCCGGGTACTCTGTAAAAATCAATTACCCCCTATTAGTTTAAAAAATGATAAAAATACCTTAAAAGTTTACAAATACACCCCTAACAAATTTTGATTATTCATTCATTTGTGTCCAATGTAACTCATAAATCTTCTAATCTCTAAGCAACACTTGAATTCAATCAATTCATCACAATTCACATAAAATTCCTCAATCAAAAGCAAAACACAAACAATTATTCATCACAATTCATATCAAATAATTTCACCAAAATCATTCAAACAAACAACAATTTAGAAAGTTAGAAACTGTCACCAACTTCTTTGATTCTCCCACTACTAAATATTAATGTAGTAAATTTAGTGTTATAAATTATTAATGTTTATAATGTAATATAGTAATGTTTTAATTAATTATGTAATTATGTAATGTTATAATTAATTAAGTAATATACTATTTAACTATAATGTATTATTATAATTAATTAAATTTCTAATCATTTAATTAAGTATTGTACTAATTATATTTATAATAGAATGTTATAATTAATTAAGTAATTATACTATAAATTTATAATGTAATATTATAATTAATTAAAATTCTAATCATTTAATTAAGTATTGTGTAAATTACTAGTATTTATAATATAATGTCATAATCAATTAAGTAATCTTTTAATTATGTAATGTTATAATTAATTATGTAATCATATTATAATGTAATATTATAATGAATTAAGTAATCATACTATAAATCTATAATTTAATATTGTAATTAATTAAATTTCTAATCATTTAATTAATGTACTAATGTTTATAGTGAAATGTTATAATTAATTGAGTAATTATAATATAAATCTATAATGTAATGTTATAATTAATTAAATTTTTAATCATTTAATTAAGTAATGTAATAATGTAGTAAATTGTTAATGTTTATAATGTAATATTATAAATTTATAACTACTTAAGTAATCATTTAATTATGTAATATTATAATTAATTACGTAATAATTTAATTAAGTAATCATTTGTTTATAATTTAATGTTACAATTAATTAAGTAATTGTACTATAAATTTATAATGTAATATTAATATGTTATAATTAAATAAATTTTTAATCATTTAATTAAATATTGTGCTAATGTTTATGTAGTAAATTACTAATGTTTATAATATAATGTCATAATCAATTAAGTAATCATTTAATTATGTAATATTATAATTAATTATGTGATCATACTATAATGTAATGTTATAATGAATTAAGTAATCATATTATAAATCTATAATTTAATATTGTAATTAATTAAATTTCTAATCATTTAATTAATGTACTAATGTTTAGAATAGAATGTTACAAATGATTAAGTGATCATACTATAAATCTATAATGTAATGTTATAATTAATTAAATTTTTAATCATTTAATTAAGTAATGTAATAATGTAGTAAATTACTAATATTTATAATGTAATATTATAAATTTATAACTAATTAAGTAATCATTTAACTATGTAATGTTATAATTAATTAAGTGATCATAATATAATGTAATGTAATAATGTTATAATTTAATTAAGTAATTATTTAACTATAATTTAATGCTTAATAAATTAAATTTTTAATCATTTAATTAAGTAATCATTTGTTTATAATTAATGTTTATAATATAATGTCATAATCAATTAAATAATTATCTAATTATATAATTTTATAATTAATTATGTAATCATACTATAATGAAATATTATAATTAATTAAGTAATCGTACTATAAATCTTTAATATAATATTATAATTAATTTGTTTATAATAGAATGTTATAATTAATTAAGTAATCATTTAATTATAATGTAATGTTATAATTAATTAAGTAATCGTACAATAAATTTATAATGTAATGTTATAATTAATTAAATTTCTAATCATTTAATTAAGTATTGTGCTAATGTTTATGTAGTAAATTAGTAATTACTAATGTTTATAATATAACATCATAATCAATTAAGTAATCATTTAATTACGTAATGTTATAATTAATTATGTGATCATACTATAATGTAATGTTATAATGAATTAAATAATCATATTATAAATCTATCATGTAATATTATAATTAATTAAATTTTTAACTATTTAATTAAGTATTGTACTAATGTTTATAATAGAATGTTATAATTGATTAAGTAATTATACTATAAATCTATAATGTAATGCTATAATTAATTAAATTTCTAATTATTTAATTAAGTAATATACTGAATGTTATAAGTCAATTAATTAAGTAGTAATCAATTAATGTAATGCTATAAATCAATTAAGTAATGTTATAAAATTATAATTAATTAAGTAATCATTTAACTATAATGTAATGTTATAATTGATTAAGTATGATATTTAACTAGTAATTAAATTTATTAATGTTTATCAGTTTACCATATATAATTAATTAATTGTTAATTTACTATAGATATACTTATAACTTGATAATTGAAGTAAATAATTAAATATATTATTATTCAATCAAATATACTATTTTATTCAAAAATAATTCTTTTAAAAACATTAAAACACTTTTAATTGGATCCTAATTCTAATTATATACTTAATTAATCAAAATTTTAATATTAATATATTAAAGTTTTTAATATGGTGTAGTTTATATATAATAAGTATAATTGTATATTTACTTAATTTGGTTATTCTAAAAATTTAACTTTTTCTATTTTAAATCTTTTTATATGTAAAATAATGAAACCCTCCATTATTCACAAATATTTCATTGCAAACCAGGTTCCAAAAATTGGTTCCAAACAGGTTTTAAATTGGGTACTCACTACAGGTTCCAAACCGGGTACCCGTTTCAGGTTCTTTTTTTAGGTTCCGATTCCTCCACACATAAGAATCAGAACCGAAACCGAAACCGGAACCGTATAGTGTTGGTTCCAATAAAATGGAACCGAAACCTACCCGTACAGTGTCGGTTCCGGGTAGGTTCTGATTCCGGTTCTACCCACAGGTTTCGGTTCTACCCGCTACCCGTGCTCACCCCTAGGAGGTACTTTTGCTAATTAAAGAAATGTGACTTCTTGAAAAAAAAGTAAGAATAAAAAATATATATTAAAGTGGTTATTTTGGGTCAAACCCAACTATTAACTAATTTATTTGGACTTCCACTGAGACATGATCCAGAAACGAACAGAACAACGTTACTCAGCCGATACGTAAAATTAGATTCTAGTGATGCTGGATTTTGATACCAACCATTCGCATGTGCAAAATGCTAAGCGGACTTAGAAATTACATGTGAACTGGAAAATGCAACAAATGAAAGGGAGACTATTTTTAAAGTGGTTTGGATGCTCAAAGTGAATCCTACATCCATCGTCTTTTTATTTATGAAAGAGTATAATTAGGTCGCATGTAGCGATGTAAGAGGACAGAAATACAGAAAGGGAGAGAGAGGGTGTTTTTGTTATCAGAACTATAATCTTGAAAAATAGAGAGGAGCCCTCTATTTATAGTAAGAGGTTTTTAGGTAATGATTATAAGTCTGTCCGCGGGTAGGTGCCGTACAGTTCCTACCCTACTTCCCATTGGCTGGTTGCACGATAGATATCCTTAAATTGCGCAGGGCTTGGGCAAGTGGGTGACTCCCAACCACTCACTAGCCATAGCTTCACCTGCCAAGTTGATGACAGCCTGGCTTCTTTAGCCCTTGGGCGACGTGGCACGCTTGGACGACAAATGCCTTCCTGAATTCTGATTGGTCTACACTGAAGTAAGCCTATGTCAGCCTTGATTTTTTAGGCATAACAGAAGTCCCCTAGTTCTTAAAGTTCAAGGCTTGAACTTTGAGAACCTCATGATTATACTATGATTTGGCTCATCCCGAGGATTGCTTGCTCGAGCTACAAGTGGAGGACGGCTGAAATAACACAAAGCTCATGATTTAACTTGACCAGCGAACTGGGTGGAGGTTGCGATGCAAAGCTTTACTAATTATACAAGCGCCCTGAGGTGATCGTCCCTTAAAGGTCCAGTGACCTGGGATCGGATTCTGCTCAGTGCTATACCAACGTACTTGGAACTTTGCCCATCGCTCGCAACCTGAAAACACTTAGAGTATTTTTTTTTCCAAAAATTGCAAGTCACTTTGCTTCGAGCTCAATACACAGAGAAGAGTGTTTCACTCGAATGACCTCTTCAGATGTTATCCGCTACGCTTGATAGTTGGCCTGTTCAATAAAGTAAGATTTATCTAACAGACGTGTCTTTGCGCAATAAGTGTCAGCCATGAGCATTAAATGCAAGTCATGCTGAAATGATATTCTCTTTTAAATCATTAAATGTGGATGAGGGTGCATTCAATGCGGTGAAGATAACCACGCCGACGTTTGGTTTCTCTAACGGAGGGAAACGTCGATTGATCTTCACGAAGCGTGAAGGTTACTCTTTACGAGGATTGACGACACGTGGTCGCATCCAACGATTGGGAACGCGTCCTGCCCAAACGTCACTTGCAAAGGAAACCAAGCATCGCCTTTTTCCCTATAAAACCTTAAGCCCACTTCAGAATTTTCACAGAACTCGACTCTTCAGAGAGAAAAACAGAGTTTTCGTACTCAAGAAACTAGTTCATCCGTCTTCCAGTTGATGCGCACTCGCTGTTACGATAGAGCGTTCGTTCCTAGCAACCAGGAGGTAAGGAAAACTCTTCCTTTTCTTCTTTTCAATCCTGTTAAAAACCTCGGTTCTTTAATAGCAATGGTGGGTTTGAACACTTGGTAAACTTACATGATGCATATTCTGGGGTGGTGTTCAAAAAGGAACTCCTTTAAGAATCGAAAACCTAGGGCACAAATCCTTGGGAACTAGTTCTCAAGGACATTTAGGGTTTTTAGGAGTTAAGGAAGGAAAATTAGGGTTTTTCTTACTCTTTTAAGTCGTTGTACGAAACACTGTGTACAGAGACTGAGTCATCTCTACCTGTCGCACCTTTTCAGACTTTAGGAGCAATGGATGCTTCGGATATGAGAGCAACCAAAGGAACCAGCTCGTAGCCCTTGAGCACCTCAACACATCCCGCATAAGCGATGCTATCAGTAGCCACTGCGGATGAGATTCAAAAGATGGTAGACTAGTTTGTGATCAACGTAAACGTCTACCAACATAGGTCACATACCGCTTGGGACCCTCTAGAGGGAATGGCTGTGATCTTAGAGGCAATCTTTAAATGCAGGGCGACAATACCTTTTCACCCCTTCATTAGATGGATCATCGACCACTTCGAGGTCGCGCCATTCCAATTGATGCCAAACACGTATATGATAGCGATTGCTATGTATATTGCATGTCGCGAACACGAACTCGGCGAGTTAACAGCGTTGGAACACGCATGCACCTACTACTTAAAGAAAAGCAAGGACAGAGATTCCTTCTACCTCTTGAAGTGATCTACGATCGAGGGAGAGATATTTGGTTACCCCAGCAACGTTGGGGCTTATGACACCAAATATTTCTTCTTCAAGTATGATGGTGCTTGTAAATTTAGGGAGCCAGGTAAGTTTTTCCTTTATAATTTCCAAACTAACTATCCTTCCCTTTAACTCTCTTTTGGTAGTTAAGACTAATGGGATTTTTTCTTTTTCGCAGAGAACAAGACGACCAAGTTGTCGGCTCAAGCAGATCTCAGTTGTACTGAGGTGTTCGGTCATTTACCCGATCAAAGTCGCACGTAAAACTGCTCATGACCACTACCAAACTGCGAAAGTATGGATTTTTTAGCCCCGAGGCATCTTTAGAAGCTCTAGCCCGTAAATATCTTCGTATCCAGAAGATCTTTTAGCCTTGGGCCAAAGATGACTTTTTTGCTAACACCTTTTCACGGCACACAGCGACCATGCTACCAAGGGTTCCAAAGCCACCGACAAGGGCTAGGGGATTTGTATTCCCTTGGGTCAACCCGATTGAGCCAGTCGAGGTGACCCCCAACGTCACCGCCGCATGAAAGGTACGGATTAGCGCCACAGGGCAACCACCCATGGAGTGACACGTAGAAGCTTCTTGGCCCGTGGCTGCTCGTGCCATGAAGCAGAAAACCATGGGTGACAAGACCAAGAAAAGGAAACAGTTGACCGCCGAGGAGGAAACGGAGTTGGAGCCAGAAGGCTTTGGGGTGCTACCGAAGAGAACTCAACCCTACCCCGTCACTCGCTTGGGAGTACCCCCTAGCACTTGGGCAACCCCCGGGAGCTCACGCAAGGGAGCGGGAGCAACCACGACTGCTTAGAAGAGAGTAGGTAAGCAACAGGTTGAGGATATACTTGCCCCCTCAGGGCCAGACCCCTCTATGCTAGATTTCTTAGGGCAACTGCCAAAACACTTGCAGCCGGTAATGTACACCATGCTGGAATGCCAGCTTGCCACAGCCTTCGAGGAGTTTGTGGCTTCCTGACCTACCGACCTAATGTGCTACGGCGCTCCAATTGCACAGTCAAGTAAAACGGCATGTTCCCTTTGAGAACTTTCATAGCTCTTTATGATTTTGAGAAAAGGAAACTGACTTTTGTCTCTTTTCCCATGCAGTCCTTGCTCACCCTGACCGTGGCCTAGCAGAAGATCAATGTGGACTCTGTTGGCAATCCCCATGAACTGAAGGAGGAGAATGCCAAGCTAAAGCAAGACCTCGCGGCCATGGATGCGGAGGCTAAAGCGGCTTGCATTTAGGCAGATCAGTACCTAGTAGAGAGAGATTATACACTTTGGCCTACAGACTTTTAGAAGGTCGAGCCCAAGAAGAGAGACGGGGACAACAAGGAGCTCCAACGGATGGTGGAAAAACTCACCAAAGAGTTGAGCAAGAGAGAGAAAGAGCTAAAGGTGAGCACTAATCGCGCTAAGTCAGCGGAGGAGAGTCGAGCTCAGCTGGGGGAGAACTCTGAGAAGCAGAAGAAGGCGATGGAGGCAGACCTCAAGCTGTCTTAGGGGCCAATTGCTTTATTGACAGAGGAGATGAAGTAACAAAACATCGAGCTTGAGAGTACGACTGCTCACTGGGCAATACAGGCCATTTACAACTTGCAGCTGAGGAACCCAGAGATGGACATCTTTGACCTTCCGAACGAATACTAGTCCATCTTGTTTCCATGCTTCAAGCTGAAGAGGTCGAGCAATAGGAGGAACAAGAACCTCCTCCGGAAGATGATCAGCTTAGCATTCCCGAAGATTGGGTGGATGATCAGGAGGCTGATGATCGTCCAAAGGATCAGGAGATCGCACCTGGAAGTCCTGGAAATGAAGACTAATGACCGTTCTCTTTCTATCCTTGTAGTTCCCTCAACTTTTAACTTTTACAATTTCTTGTTGCCCCTTGTACATACTTTTTTAATATATAAAAGGAACTAGTCACTTACGATAGTACATTTGTAATTTAAGCACTTCGCAAGACAAATATGACTTATTTAACCATTAAACTTGCAAAATGTTACAAATAACAAAATTATTAACAAAAGACTTGAGATCACGATATAAGTTTTTCTTTGAGAAGAAATAGAACAATCTTATTCATAATACTTACAAGAAAGAAAATTTTACAAGTTCAAAGAAATAATCAAAGCTGTAAGCGAGTTCGGAATTACTTATAATAAGGGCGAAGATGTTCAGCATTTCAAGCTCGTGGCACTTCGAAACCGTTGAGCCTTTTAAGGTGATACGTCTCAGGTCGTATTACTTTTGTGATACGGTATAGACTTTCCCAGTTGGGTCCCAATACCTTCGCACAAGGTTCCCTTATGCCGAGAATGACTTCTTTCATAACCAGGTTTCCAATCTGAAAGTCCATTCTCTTGACTTTGGAGTCGAATAATCTTTTTGCCCGCTGCTGGTAAGAAGCTATCCTTAACCGAGCTTTGTCACGGTGTTCTTCAACCATGTCCAGACTCGCACGCAAGAGTGTTTCATTGTCTGCCTCGTTAAAAAATTTCCTCCGAAGTGAATCAGCTCCTACTTCCACTAGGATCATCGCCTTGCAGCCATACGCTAACGAGAAGGGTGTTTCTAAAGTAGAGGTTCTCGGAGTTGTCCTATATGCCCATAGGACTTCTGGGAGGTCATCAGCTCAATTGCCTTTAGTTGCGCCAAGCTTGGCCTACAACGTGTGCTTAATAGTCTTGTTGACAGCTTCAACCTGACTATTGGCTTATGGTCTTGCTATTGAGGCAAACTTTTTATGACTCCCCAGCTCGTCACAAAACTACTTGAATTCCTCATTGTCGAACTGTTTCCCATTATCAGAGATGAGTGTATGAGGAATCCCCTAGCGGCATATTATATTTTTGAAGACAAAGTCTTTGAGCTTTTTGGTAGTGATCGCGGCCAAAGGCCCAACTTCGACCCACTTAGTGAAATAATCCACTGCGACCATTGCATACTTGATGCCCTCTTTATCGGTTGGCATGGGACTGATGAGATCAATTCCCCACATAGAGAATGGCCAGGGACTGGTCATTGTCGTTAGCTGGTGGGAAAAAGCTCGTGGAACATTCGCGAACCTCTGGCACTTGTCACACTTCTGCACAAAGTTGAAGGCGTCCTCCTGAAGTAGGGGCCAATAATATCCCTAACATGTAATCTTATTGGCAAGAGATCGTGTGGCAGTGTAATTACTGCAGATCCTTTCATGTATCTGCCATATGATGTAGTCTGCTTCACTATCGGTTACACATCGGAGGAGGGAAGTGCTAAACCCTTGCTTGTACAGCTGATTCCTGATAAGTGTGTAACGAGCAACTCTAGTTCGCAGGATTATTGCCTCAATTTTATCACTGGGCAGAGTCCCATCCTGGAGATACTGAATAATTAGAGTCATCCAGAAAGTAGATTCGATCGTAGCTACGGCTTGCTCAGGTGAGCTGATGCTGGGAACCTCGATGTATCGAACTGGAATGCTGTCTGGGACATCGGAGTCCATTGAGAAGGCTATTTTTGCCAAAGCATCCACAACAGAGTTGCTGTCTCTCGGAATTTGACTAATATGCTTGAAAGGCTCGAGCACAACCTTAGCTTTCCTCAGATAGTTGATTATATTCTCTTCTTTGGCTTGATATTCTCCTAGGATCTGATTAACAACTAGTTGGGAGTCGCTATAGATGTCGATTATTTTCAACCTCATTTCTCTTGCTAGTCTGCTTCATATTCGGCCTCATTATTCGTAGCTTTGAATCTGAACCGAAGGATTCCATGAATCTGAGTCCCTTCAGGACTAAGGAGTAAAAGACCAGCTCCGGCTCTTCTTCTGTTCGAAGGCCTATCAATGTAGAGGTTCCAAGTCGATAAGTCTGAAAAGTTTCCTGGACAACTTCGCTAGCTATCTGTTTAGGCTCTCGATCTGGCTAATAAGAGAACTCCGAAATAAAATCAGCAACTACCTGCCCTTTGACTACTGTCTTCGGTCTGTAATGCAGATCAAATTTGGTTAATTCCATACCCCATTTAAGCAACTTACCCGAAGCCTCCAGCTTCTGAAGAACTTGTCTGAGTGGGTAATTGGTCAGAACATGGATGGAATGGGCATAGAAGTAGGGTTGCAGCTTCTTGGAAGCGATCAACAGGGCGTAGGCTAATCGTTCCATCTCTGGATATCATGTTTTGGCATCCAAAAGCTGCTTGCTCGTATAATACACTAGCAACTGAACTTTGCCCTCTTCTAGGATGAGAGCTGTGCTGACCGCATACTGGGAGACGGACAGGTAGATAGATAAAATCCCTTTCGAAAGAGTCTTGGATAGAAGAGGCGGCTTTCCGAGATGATCTTTTATGCTTTAGAAGGCTTGCTCACATTCCGGAGTCCATTCGAACTTCTTGTTGGCCTTGAGTATATTAAAGAACAACAATCAATGATCTGTTGCTCTTGATATGAAGCGACTGAGAGTCGTTATCTTCCCATTCAAGCTCTAAACTTGCTTTCAATTTGCAGGACTTGTCATATCTAGGAGAGCTCGGATCTTTTTGGGGTTGATTTCAATCCCCCAGTGGTTAGCCATATACCCCAAGAATTTTCCAAAGGATACTCCGAATGAACACTTGAGAGGATTAAGCTTCATTCTATACCTTCAGAGTACGTCAAACATCTCAGTGAGATGTGCTATGTGATCTGAAGTGACATGCGACGTAACCAACATGTCATTGACATAGACTTCCATTGATTTCCCGATTTGCTCGAAAAACATACAGATAACCAAACGCTGGTAGGTTGCCCCAGCGTTCTTCAGACCAAAGGGCATGACCTTATAACAGTACAGTCCCCAATCTGTGATGTACGAGATATACTCCTCGTTAGGCTTATACATCGGGATTTGATTATACCCTAAGTAGGCGTCCATGAAGCTCAACAACTTATGCCCAAAGGTGGCGTCCACAAGTTGATCAATCCTGAGCAAAGGGAAACTGTCATTTGGACAAGATTTATTGAGGTCAGAGAAATCAACGCAAGTTCCCTACTTGCTGTCGGGTTTCTTCACCAAAACCGGATTGGCGACCCAACTCGGGTAATGAGCTTCCCGAATGAACCCCTTTGAGAGGAGTTTATCCACCTCAACTTTAAGGGCAGCAGAGCGCTTCGGGTCTTGGCTCTTCTCTTCTGGCGAACTGGCTTGACTGCACTATCAATGTTAAGTGCATGACATATTATATTCAGGCTAATCCCGACCATTTTAGCACGAGTCCATGCAAAAAAATCGATATTCTGTCTGAGGAAGCTCGTTAAATATGCTATGAGAGGAAGCTCGTTAAATCTGCTGCGAGCTGAGATTACTCCCGATTTTTAATACTCGCATCGAGTCATTCTAGTTGACAGATACCTCCAACAAAGACTCAACTGACCCATTATGGGAATACTCCTCCTAAACACGAGGATCTATGTAATCTTCCACTGGACCCGGCTATGGCTCGATCCTACTGATCGTCATTGCTTGATTAGGAATGCCCATCGGCATCCCTTTCCCTTTGCAAGCCATCTACACTGCCCTTACATAGCAGTCACAAGATTCACTCTGAGACTCTTTCATTTCCCCACACCTCGTCGGAGTGGGAACTTTAATCTTCAGATGATAAATGGAGGTGACGGCCTTGAAACTTCGTAGTAGAAGTTGTCCCAAAATGCCATTAAAAGCGAACGGACAGTCTGCTACTAAGAACTCTATCATCTTGGTCACTTTGTTGGTCTCACCTAAAGTAATGGGAAGTGCGATTGTTCCTTTGGGAATCAGACGATCCCTAGTAAAACCATAGAGAGGGATAGAGGCAAGCTTCAGATCTGCCTTGTCCAATTGCATCTCCTCAAAAGCTCGCTGAAATAGGATGTTCACAGTGCTGCCATTGTCCACTAACATCCTGTGGACTTCACACCGACCTATTTCAGATGCGATGATGAATGCTGTTAGGAAACAATCTAACCCATGGCAGCGGAAAACAAAAATAAAACAGCGATCGATTCCATTTCAAGCCAAGATCAGGATACAGATATTACAAATAATATGTTAAATCAAATATTCTACAGTAATATGAACGATCAGAGTAAAGATAAGAGTTCATACACACGTTTGGAAGCTTCTTCGAATTTGTCTGACTGGGTTCGCTATCGATTCAAAGTAGAATCAAACCAGTGGTAGTCCACACGAAGATAACCCAAAGAGCTAAAAAGGGATTTGCTAGATCCTCTTTAGCCTCCAGAATCAAGAACAAGAATCAAATAAATTTGATTCAATCAAAATAAAGTGGCGTGGGGTAGAGAGAAAGAGGCTGGAGCTTTTCAATCAATGAATATATAAATTGACTTAATGAAAAAGTGTTATTTAATTCATAGAACACATGCACTAATATAGTGCATGTGAAACCCTTGAAACCCTATTCCACTTAGGAATAGGCTTAGGCACCAACCCAAACAGCCCCATTTAGATATTTTTATTTGAATTATATATATATCAATTAAATTCAATTAATATATATATATTAACATTTAACAATAACAATAATTCATTTAAATATATGCGTACACATATTTTAATATAATCTTACTTATTTAATTTTACTATCAAATTAAATAAAGGCAACAACCTCAACAAATTTAATTGCATTGTGAGATTACCAAAATACCCTTTCGCCTAAAAAGACGAAAATGCCCTTCTCACAAACGGATTCTTAAATTATCTTCTATGTGTGTGACCCGTAGGCTCCTCATCATATCGGTAGTGTGCAGTATCGCGATTAATACCAATTAATCGTCTCATCACACACAGACCAAGATTGGCCCCTAGCATGACATCATGGCCACCCGATAGATTCGGATTCAGCGAAGTAGCTACCTGTCAACGATATGGTTATCGTACAATTCAATTCTTTCATCAACTGTTATCTTTTTGAGACCAAGGCATAGAAATAGTGTCAACCTTAGTTCCTCTCGATATGTATATATTCAATTACTAGACCAATGACTAGAATAATAAACTGGAATGAGTAACAACTCAATCCCACTGTGGCCACAGTTTTAGTGTCATTGTCATTCACTGAATTGCGCCATGAAATAACTTCTCCTGTACCCGGGAGTGATGAATCCTCTGTCGATCCACCATAGTCTTGATACACTCCTTGATGTAGCCAATCACAACTGTATTGACAACTCTTAATAGAACTGTGTTGGGCTAGTGTCAAACTACACCAATCGGTGCACAAGACGCTCTGGTGATCTCAAGTCTAAGGATCACATGCACCACCATTCGTTAGAGAATTTGTTCCATAGACACTAGGGTTACCATCCATATGGAATCCTCTAGTGGGTTAGTCCAATGAACTTGCCTACAACAAGCACCCATGTGTTGCACCAGGTTGTCACCAAACAACCTTAATAAGTGAGATCAGTCACTGCTTTTCGACAGGGTCATTCAACACCATGATAGTCTTACCGTATTATTTGTGCCCTTACTTCAGAATAATACTAGGGCTGCAGATGTTTCTAGAATGGCCACCATATGTGCTTATAGGGTTCTCACCATTAAGATTTGAAACACTTGATACCGTCGTCACGGTTCTACCATTCTAAGGACATATATCAATACATACAACTATGGTTTACATGATATAGCAGATAATGCCTTTATTGATTAATAAACATTATTGTAAAGAGTCAATGCCACAATAATTGATTGGCTCTAGGGCACCTACTACAACAAGTGTATCCTCATGGGGATGATGCAGTCGCACCGCGTCTTTCTCTGAGAAGGTGATCTTTTCTTCTCTATGAACCTTAGCGGGTCACGATGCTGTGCCTATCACACTCACGGGGTCATGGCGAGCTTCCCAAATGTACCTTTATTGGGCACCTCAATAATTCCTCGCGAGGTGCAATCCTCCAAAGATGATCCTCACGAAGTAGAGACCCTTACGACCACGACATTTCTTCCCCTGTTCCTCTTGATTCTTCTCCCGAACGGGAGTGGAACCATCAACATACTCCTTGAAGTGGCCCTGCTTGATAAGGTCTTCAATTGCTTGCTTGAGAGTCCGACACTCATCAGTGTGGTGTCCATTATCCCAATGATAACGGTAATATTTCTTATTGTTTTCCGCTGAAGAGGGATTGTTCATGGGCATCGGCTCTCCGAGTAGGTCCACCTCTTCTAACTTGTCCAGAATAGCCGATACTGATGCGTTTAGAAGAGTATACTGATTCTTTTCGCGATTACGACGAGGAACCTAGGCATAGGATTTCTTGGGCTCAAACTACTACTTCTTTCCCTTCCGTTGATCATCGCTAGCCCACCTGCCATCAGCTTTTTTACTATCCTCCCCTTGGTTGGGAGCACTGGTCGAAGGATCGGGGTCGTGGCGATTGAGAGTGGCCACAAAATTCTTTATTCGGAGATACTTCTCCGTAAGGTCATAGAAGCAGGTGAGGGAAATTTCATCCTCGAATTGTAGCTTCTTCCACAGGTCGGTCTACGGGCGGACTTCGACAATAATGAGAGTCCGAATAAATTCTTCAGGTGTGTAAGCCACCTGGTGCAGCCCCCTGTGGAACCTGTCAATGTAGGACTGGATGGATTCATTATTTTCCTACCATATGTTGCTCAGATAGCTCAACGGCATTGAGAACTTCTTGTTCGCCTAGAAGTATCTCAAGAATAACGAGCTCATCTACTTCCACGAGTTAATAGATCCTAGCGGAAGCGATCTAAACCAGCGTTTAGAATGGGCAGTCAGGGTCACTGCCAAACAACGACACTTGGCCAAGTTGGAAACTTGATCAAGCTTTATAAGGTTGTTAAACTCATAGAGGTGATCCTGCGGATCAGAATTCCCATCGAATGCTCGCATATTGGGCATTCTAAATCTTGACGGGAGAGGAGCAGCTAACACTGCTGGAGAGAAGGGAGACGCCTCTGTGACCTGCCCATACTCGTTTTGCTGAGCTCTAAGCTGATCCAGAGTTCACTGTAACTCCTCAATTTGAGTCAGCGGAGCTACCTGAGGATTGCTTTCCGCAACGTGGGTTCGACCCTCACAATTACGGTTAAGGAAAGACCACAAATCGAACTCTTCCTTGCCTCGGCTAGAAGCTCTGGCATATCTTGACACACGCTGATTGGAGCTGTGTGAAGGCAATGAAAGGTTCGGGGAGTTGGCCCGACCTCCGCAGTGGTTAGAACCGACCCGCAGTTGCTGGGGGTTTCCCTGTCGTGCACTCTTGTGGGGGTGCCCATGTGATGTGGCGTGGGATAGTTCATGATGCGACATGTCGCCAAGTCGCAAAGTCGTAGGTATTTTACCTGTTTCGTGACCAATATTCGCTTGTCCCTTGGAGCCCTTCAGCCCACTATCTACCACTTGTTTTCCCTTGCCTTTTCGCGCTGTAGTTCACGCAGCATGGGCAATCACCCGCTTCTATGCTTTACGCGACCTACATACGTTTTTGGCGATAGCACCGCCTTGTCAGACTCGGGTGGTACGACTTGATCCAAATAGTCTAACCTTCGGTTAACCATTTGGAGAGTATTGTTGAACCTCTCTAGGTAATCCATCACAGCTGGGTCGAGTTGTGAGCTTGAAGGAATGTCCACCGTGGTATTATGCTGAATCGGGGGCACTTCGGGAGAAGTGTCATCTTGACATCTTGTACCTGGGAGACCTCCTCGTTGCTGGGGCTAGCTCGCTCGGTTTTGAAACCACGGGCCATTTGCTGGCGAACAGACTCGATTGATCAGAGATTCCTGATGAAGAACGGATACTAAATCAGTGCCCTCCTTCTAGCGCTAAACTATTGATGCTGGATTTTGACACCAACTATTCGCACGTGTAAAGTGCTAAGCGGACTTAGAAATTACACGTGAATTGGAAAATGAAACAAATGAAAGGGAGACGAATTTTAAAGTGGTTCGGATGCTCAAAGCGAATCCTACGTCCACCGTATTTTTATTTATGAAAGAGTACAATCAAGTCGCATGCAGCGATCTAAGAGGGCAGAAATAGAGAGAGAGAGAGAGAGAGAGAGAGAGAGAGAGAGAGAGAGAGAGAGAGAGAAAGTGTTTTTGTTATCAGAACTAGAATCCCGAAAAATAGAGAGGAGCCCTCTATTTATAGTAAGAGGTTTTTAGGTAATGATTATGGGTCTGCCCGCGGGTAGGTGTCGTACAGTTCCTACTCTGCTTCTCATTGGCTGGCTGCACGGTGATATCCTTAAATCGCGTAGGGCTTGGACAAGTGGGTGACTCCCAGCCACTTATTAGCCATACCCTCACCTACCAAGTTGATGACAACCTGTCTTCTTTAGTCCTTGGGCAACATGGCAGTACCTGGACGGCAAAACATCTTTCTGAATTCTGATTGGTCTATGTTGACTTAAACCTACGTCAACCCTGATTTTTAGGCATAACATTTTCCTTTGGATTTGATTAATAGTTGGTGGATGCAATAATGTATTATTAGACAAAAAAAAAAAAAAAGTGTATATATATATATATATATTTTTTTTTTTTTTTTTTTTTTTCACGAGCACAAATGACAAAGCTAGAAAATTGACCAACTGCGCTTTCCTTTATATTCTTTCTCGTTTCCTATCTCTCAGGGGAACAAAACCACTCAAGAGAAGCAATTGCTTCGTTAAGAAAGAGAGAGAAATAAAAATGTTGGGTGTTGGAGTAACGGCAGTGATGGTGGTAGTGGAGTGCTTGGATGTGGGCTTAAGTACTCTAACTAAAGCAGCTATGAGCAAAGGCATGAGTAACTTTGTGCTTGTTGTTTACTCCAATGTCTTTTCAGTCACCTTTGTTCTTCTTCCATCTTTTCTCATCTTTTACTGGTAAGTAAGTAACTCTCTCTTTCAGTTCACTTGGACTCATTGATTCAAAAAAGTAGCAAGACTTGAGCTTCAAACTTTCTTTGACTATGCAGGAATAGAAGTCCTTCTCCACTCAAAGTGTCTATCATCTGTAGAATCTTTCTTCTTGGCATGTTCAGGTACTAATTTATTAAATCCATTAAGACAAGAAATAGTGCTTGTGAATCTTGATTGATTTCTTTGGGTTGGTGGGTTTGTAGCTGCAGTGTGCAAACTTGTTTGTTTACAGGGATAGCATATAGCTCTCCAACTTTGGCCTCTGCAATTATTGAGCTTTTATATTCATTGTGGCCATAATTTCTAGGTCGGTTTCTTCTCTCTTTTCTTATTCGAGAGCTAACCAATATTACCAGTTAGGACTTGGCTATATATCTTGAAACTTCTAATACCATGTCGAATCTGAGAAAGTCCTTCAGTTTAGATGGAATTGAAGCAAATATTAGGTTCACATTTCAAATTAGAAAGAAGATAGACCTGATTTACTTAATTACAAGGACATTGTATCTCTGACTTCTGTAGAGATCCTATCTTTCTCATCAATGGTACAACAATTTCCTCGGTTCTCGCTCACGCAGCAATAGCATAAATAATGCAACATTAATTTTTGATCTATGATTAAAAACTTCAAGCTGAGATTGCGTTTTATGAAATTACTACAAATTCTTATAGTTTTTTTAATTCTGAAAGTACAATATGATCTTATGGCATGCCTTCAGAATGGAAAAGCTAGACTTGAGAGGTAAAAGCAGTCTAGGCAAGTCTATCGGCACCATGGTATTAATTGCAGGGGCATTAAATGTGACTTTGTACAATGGCCCAGCAATAATTGCGTAGTTCATCTCCGAGTGATTTAAATAATGAATTTCTGTCACCACAAAAAAATTGGGTGATTGGAGGTCTTCTCCTTGCAGCTGGTAGCTTTCTCGTATCATTGTTGTACATAGTTCAGGTAATATTTATCACATCATCAAAATAGCTATTTATGCTCTCAATAACAGTATTACCTACTATAATGTTGACCTGAAAGGAACTCTTTTATCATATTTAGACCTCTATTGTTAAGGAATACCCTGAAGAGCTAATGGCAACTTTCATTGGTTGCGTCTTTGCAACATTTCAAACTGCCATACTTGCTCTAATTCTAGAGAGAAACCCAAATTCTTGGACTCTAAGGGCAGACATGGAGTTGATAGCTATTTTGTATTCGGTAAGTATATATAGAGAGGAGCTTATGTACATTTCTTGTAATTGTAGCATTGTCTCTTATTATCCAAGATCTTCTCAATGTTGTAATGACTTGATCTGCTGTTTAATATCTAGGCAGTTTTTGGAGTAGCACTTCGAAATCTTGTGCACACGTGGGCATGTCATAAGAAGGGACCTGTCTATGTTTCCATGTTTAAGCCAGTTGGAATAATCATTGCAGTTGTAATGGGGGTTACTATTCTTGGGGATACTCGTTTATCTTGGAAGGTATAATTGTATACTTGATATTTCTCAGATGGGTGTTCTGTGCATTAACAACAATTAACTTTGCATTTGGCTAGGAATCCTTAGGCTAAACTATATGGACTGAAACTCCACCTTTAGCAATAAATTCTATCTGATCATCAAAATGCTTCTTACTGGTTTAACAAGAAATAAGAAAACTTGAACCAAGAGCTACTAGGTATAAAGAAAAGAAAAGAAATATAAAACATAAAGGTGAATCAGTTGCTTTCTCGTAACTACGTCACAGTTGAATTTTGTTTTTTGACGGGAAGGAGTAACCATAAGATTGTTGGATTTTTATTTCTGTGCAGTATTATTGGAGCTTCCATAATTGCTTTTGGATTTTATTCTGTGCTTTGGGGCCAAGCCCAAGAGGAAAAGATGGTTGATGGCAAAGGAATCAATAGCTCGAAGTCATCATCTCCTAACACCCCTCTCCTGGAAAACAGAAGCATGGAGATATAATTATTTTGCACAGAAGTGAACATAATGCTAAAGCCTAATCAAAGTAATTACTTAGCTGCAAAATAATTTCTGGGTTATGGTCAAGAAAGTAAGTGTACCTGTAATTGTAAACTTAAGAGTTGGAAAATTAGTTTTACTTTCTTCTCTTTTCTTCATTATGATAGCTAATCTATAACTGGATAACATCATTCTGCGTATCAAGAATTATACTAGCACAATTATATTGTGCTAGTATGATAAGGTTGAAAGGAAATAATGCACTAATAAAATACTTCCTATTTAAATGAATTTATGAGGAACAAAACCTTAAGCAAATATGCTTGAAAAACAACAATTAACCCACAAAAGATACAAACAATTTTACGTGGAAAAACTTCTTTGATTTGAAGAGATTAAAAAACCATGGGATCGAATAATCCACTTAAATCCACTATAATAAAAAAAGTGTTTATAACAACCACAAATCACTAATAATATTTCACACAAAATTTAGAGATTTATCACAACTCTAACAAAGTGAAATATATAAAAAAGTTACGAAAAGATAAGAATAAAATCACCAGCAAAACACTGGAAATGCAGGTTGTATAACTATAAACTCAGCCATAAAAAATGAAAACCAACCGTCCAGATTGAAGAGTCAAACGTCTTCTGCGCTTTGACAAAAAATCAAGTAAATCAAACTAGTAATGACATTCCGATCGTCAGGTTGAAGAAGGACAAACGGACTGAAAATTCTGCAACTCAACCTTTGATTTGATTGTCTTTCTAGAGGTAAAACTCCAAAAAAAAAAATGGTTATCACAAAACTGACTGTTGGATGTGAAAATGTTGCCGTCAATAACAACGCTCTGATATTTGAGCCAAAACGAAGCAAGATTCACCGTTGGATCGTCATTGGAATAAGCTAGTGTCACTGCCTCTCTCTCACTTCTACTTATTTTTAATCGGTGAACAGTATCCATGTTTTCTGACTGTTCACCCACTCAAAAATCAACTAAAACAAGCTGTACCTCTTTTTTTTTTTTTTTTTTTTTGTTTATTTTTTTAACTTTAGGATTTTGGGTTATCCTCTATACGAGGAAACCCAAGCCCAACAAAGGTTTGCCTGTTCCATTGCCTCCTTTGTACCAGAATAATCTAAATACCTAATGCAATGATTTTTTCAGTTTCTGGGTACCACAGTGTTATTGCCTATTTGGTACTGCAAGACAATTCATGTATATGCTAAGTATTTTATTCATTTAATAACCACCAATCGCAACTGATTTAAAGATAAAGCTAAGAGAAATTTCAGAGATGAAAATTCACTAGAGGGTGGTATACTGTTGTATTCTAGAAATTTTCGTCTCTGGGTTGTTGTGCTCAATAATGCATGTATATATTGATTATGACCTTAGATATCTAAAAGGTTAAGTGTCTTTGTTTTGCAAGTTGTCTAATCAAAAGCTGCTAAATGTGCGGTTGTAATTTAAAACATACATTTACAAGCTATTAAAATGACAGAGGCATTTGATAATGTTCTGCTAGTGCATATCGTGACTGGCCCATAAGGTTGACCTCTGCATTACCTCCATTTGTAACAGAAAATGAACTCTCAATCTCAATATTTAAGTTTTGGAAGTACTTTTTTCATTCTTAAGAAAATTCGAAATGGTCAAATAAACAAGTACATACCCTACTTCAAGAGATAACGAAAGTTCTCCAAAATAGGGAAAAAAAATAATAATTTGTAGCAAATTGTCTTCATCTTACCGACATTAAGTTGTATTATCAGCAAACCATTTTAAGCATCCATGTCTATAAGGTATGGCACAAACTTTCCCATAATCTCTGGGATTGAAACACTTCCCCATTGCGGAGTGCTTGGTTGTTGGCACAAGAGCATCACATACCACTCGCTCGTCCCTCACAAGAGCAATAAATTGGAGTCCAAGTGTAACAGAAGTTATTGTGATGTTAGAGTTCTTGGATGTAGGTTTAAACACACCTCACTAAGGCAGCCATAGCGGTGGCATGAGTCACTTTCCTTGTTGTCTACTCTAATATCCTTGCCACTTCTTCCTTGTTCCTTGTTCCTTCATCTTCTATAGGCAAGTACTTATCTTCTTCAACTCAATTCTAGCTCACATACAACATCTTATAGTTTCTTTACCTTTCTTCTCATTTAGCAGACAAGAAGTCGTCCCCAGCTCACGTGGTCCATAGTATATAGAATCTTCATCCTTGGTCTGCTCAGGTACAGGTTTCTTAATTAACACAGGATGTTAACAATCATAATATTGTAATCTCATTACAGGAACATGCGTATTTGTGTGTTAATTATGAGTTTGTTCTTGTAGTTGCTGCGGGCAGATGTTTCACTATATTGGGATAGAGTATAGCTCTCCAACTCTGGCATCGGCTATGATCGTATAACTCCAGGCTTTACCTTCATACTTGCCATAATCTCCAGTGCTCTCCTCCTTCTCTATTCAAATCTCTCCTGTCAGGGTTTATTCCTGCATGAAGCTATAAAATTCTAATAATGTAATCAATATCTTAAAAAAAACACTAATTATGCGATTCTTGGATGATGCTACATAACATGCATTCATCAATTCACCTGCCCAGTATGGAAGACTTTTCTAATAAAAGACAAGTTGGTTCGTTAACCAATGTCAAGTTGATTATCAAAATTTATAATTGGTTGGTAACTTTCCCCTTCAATCACCAAGATATGGGTCATTAACATTAGCACACACGTTAATGTCCATCAATACTCAAAACTGTCAAAACAAAGGTTGAAATTTCGTAAAATATCAGTAAAAGAGACAGGGACAAATTCAACGCAGTGGTGAAATAAAAATGGACACTCAACCAAATAATTCTGTGTCAGATGAAAACACCTTGTCCTGCCGAAGAAACCTCCGGCTCCACCAAATAGGCTTTCCAGATTTTCCTTGATGAACAAATGCCATTTTCCAATTAGATAGGACAAACTACTACCTTAGCTTCTTCGGCAAATGTCCAATAGGTAAATTATTTTCCATTCAATGTGTATAACATTTTAATAATGGATCTATATTATGAATTAAAACTTCCAATATTTTTAATAATTAATTATTAACTGGACTAATATCAAATATTGGAAGTTTTCAGGATGGAAAACCTGGACTTAAGAGTTCAAAGCAGTCAAGCCAAGTCCATTGGAACTTTGGTTTTGATGACAGGGGCACTAATTGTGACTCTATACAAAGGTTTGCCCATTAAAGTTGCTCCATCAAGTAATAAGTTACTTAAGGAATTTATGCTATCATCTCAATCAAATTGGGTTCTAGGAGGCTTTTTTCTCGCACTTCACAGTGTTATTCTGGCATCGTACTACATTGTCCAGGTACACCTATTTAAAATATTCAAAGTTCAAGCACCAGTCCAAGGGAATTAACCAAATATGTTGTTTTACTTTCCAAATATTCAGACATGGATTATTAGGGACTACCCCGCCGAGCTGATGGTAACACTCATTTGCCGCATCTTTGTAAGCATTCTGTCTGCCATAGTCTCCCTGGTAGCAGAGAAAGATGCAAATGCTTGGAGACTGAAGCCTAATATCAATTTGATGGCAATTGGGTATTCGGTAAGAGTGGAGAAGAACCTTTGCTTAATTGTAGCTAGGATTTGTGCTTCTGTTCCACGTTTAAAACGGTTTGTTAAAAATTGAACTAACTGGATGCTGCTACTTAATCTCTAGGCAGCTTTTGCGTTATCACTTCGATCCGTACTTCATACATGGGCATTAAAGAAGAAGGGACCAGTCTATGTTTCCATGTTTAAGCCACTTGGAATGGTCATTGCAATTGTGTCTGGAGTTGCATTCCTGGGGGATAACATTTATCTTGGAAGGTATAATTTATTTAATTCTCTATGCATATTTATGTAGTAATTCTTTAAAGAGTGTTAAATATGACAAGAGAAGAATATGGTTGTATTATTTGAATGATTTTGCAGTTTGGTTGGAGCAGCTACAATAGCTCTTGGCTTTTATGCTGTGATTTGGGGCCAAGCACAAGAGAAGCTTATGGTGGATGACAATAAAATTTGTAGCTTTAAGTCATCCTCTCAAAATGTTCCTCTCCTGCAAAATAAAGCATGCAAATATAGAACTTTTGCGTGAAGAAGGGGAGATTTGTTGAATGCAATATTCACATTTGTGATTAATATATTATGAGAAAATGTAAACACAGAATTTAGAAGCAGAGAGTTCTGATCTTAGGTTGCTTCTCTGCAAACATATCCCTTATGAAATGTTACATCTAATTCAATGTGTTTTGTCTTCCCATATAACCTTTATATTTATATTTTCACTCCACATCTTATAGCTTCTTAACTATATACTCTTCATCTATATCTCACAATATCAACCTTTTACTTTTTATATAGAACTTAAAAAAAAAAAAAAAGAGTAAAGGGATCCAACATGGGTTCCTGAATTCGAATTACCCCAAACACTAATAGGGGTGACCACTAAAAGTATTTATCCGATCATTCACTTTAGGGTTCCGAGGGATTAGTAGAGGTGTACATAAGCTGACTCAAACACCCTCGATCACCCAAAAAAAAAAAAAAATGAATTTTTTTAGGAACTTGGTAAGAATAGCATACTATTGATATTAAGCAAATAATTAGTTTGTTTTCAAATAATTAGTTTATCCCTCACCAAACACCAGCCGAAGCCGCCACAAACTGCTGGGCATCGTTTTTGGGCTAACTCTCGGGTATATATATGAAGGAAAGAAAAGCCAGGACTTGTTCCATTTCCATATGGTTTAAAACAAAATATGAACTAAATTCAAATAATTACATCTTCCATTATAAGAAAAAAAGAATTTATAGACTTTCTCACCTGCAACAGCTATCCAACTCTTTTATTTCCTTAGTTTTATGTATACAATTGGGTACAAATAGATCCAAACTAAGTCAGCTATACACAGACAAGTAACCACATACAAACATGTGGGTCCAACTAACTTTTTAAAAAAATAAAAAAAGTTTTAACTAACGTGTATTTTGAAAATAGTATTAAAAAAGAGGAAAAAAAATATTAAACCAAACAGACCTTTTTTATGTTTTATGGAATTTATAAAATTTTGACTCACTTAGATTCATGTTGACCCTATAAAAATAAATTATTAATTAACATTTTTTTTAACTTTTCTCTCGTTTTCATTTCCTCTCATTTTTTCTCATATTATCTTAATAGTTAAATTGGTTGAATACAGAGTTGCTTCTTTGTGTGGCATGTTTAAGTCCAAATGATTCATTTTCTGCTTTTGACAAAAAGAAGTTGATCATTGCTTAGTTTTATCCATCTGACTTTTCACCAATAGAGTTTGTGTTACCAGACAATCACTTGGATAATTATATTCTTGATATGCCCTTTGATAATGATTTTTTGACATTAAATGGAATCGGTGCTCTTGCTGAAAAGTTGGTTCAAACAAAGAAGTACGTGGTGTTAGGGGCAGATCCAACCCCTAGGCCTACCCTCAATTTATTTAAAAAAAAAAAAAAAAAATTACTAATATATAGGTCCATCAAAAATTGCTTTTAATATATATATCCAACGTTACTCTCAGTTTTTTTGAAAATGAGAACTATTATACATATGTCCAGGCCCACAAAAAACTTGTTATTAATATATATATTTCAATTTCACATTATATTAACAGTTTAAAACTTTCTCCACTCTTCTTCTCCACGGACTATGGCCCCACCTGTTTTTTTATGATTTTATACTTGATATTGTATTATTTTCTTTACTTAAGGTTTGATGATTTTCTTAAGTTTTCACTAATTATTTAGCAAACAATGACAGAGCCGCAGAGGCCCCCCAAGCAAAAATCCTGGGTCTACCACTATGTTGTGTATCACATGATTTATTTACTTGTGAAATTAGCATTGATATATACCTATTATAATTGTAAGTGTTAAAAGAGCATTTTCTGCGATAAAGATTTTGAAAAATCAACCACAAAATCGAATGAGAGATCAATTGTTAAATGATTTTCTTATTACATATATTGAGATACAGATATTTGATGAAATTGTCAATGAAGCAATTGTGTAATATTTTCAAAATATGAAAAATTATTGAGAACAATTGTAGAATTGATAATTTGGTATGCATAACTTTTAAAAGTATATTTTTTATGTTTGTTACTTTAGTATGTATTTTATTGTAAATTCGTCAACTTTGATGTTTTGGAACTCACTCAAAAAAAAAAAAAATCCTGGCTATAGATACTTGTCCTCGTCCATTGATGCATATCTGCATATAAATTAAGAAAATGAATTTAAAATAAACAATTTTAATGTATTTCTTTTACAAGTCTAAGTATGACTATTTGTCATTAAAAATAATTTATAAAAATATTTCAACATACACGTTTTTAAAGATTTATAAAAATATTTCAACAAACACGTTTTGAAAGATTTATTTTTTATCTTTTATTTTAAATTTAAAAAAAAAAATATAACGATAATTTTCCACTTTAACAGTATCGCTGGCTTGATTGATTTATTTCTACTCTCAAACACAATCCAGGTATACTATAATCCGTATTCGATGAAGTTTCATTTGTTAACATCAAATTGTGCACAACATAACAGTAGAAAACTAAATTATTTATTATATTTACAAGATTCCTGTAGAGTGTAGTTCAGGTTAAAGAAAAAAGAAAGAAGAATACAACCACTAAAGCCGGGTAGCCATTATTCTTTTCTTGACAATTTTGGAAAAGTGGAAGTGGGGACCATAATCCGACAATGAATGCGCAATATTCATTTATATAATAATTCCCCGATGATCCACCACCACAAATAAATTCCCACGTAAAGATAACAAGATAATTAAATAGTGCTTTTGGTGCTAATTAATTAACTTCCATGCATGTCTGCAGGGACGGGGTGTTTGTGGATTTTAGTGCATGAGATTGAGAAGGGAGGAGAGGCAGAAATGGAGCGATGACAAGCAGAGGTCTATTACCTAGTTTGGGAATGGTTACTGTGATATTGGCTCAAGTTAGCAACTTCCATGCATGTCTGCAGGGACTGGGTGGTTTGTGGATTTTAGTGGCATGAGATTGAGAAGGGAGGAGAGGCAGAATGGAGGCGATGCAAAAGCAGAGGTCTATTACCTAGTTTGGGAATGGTTACTGTGATTATGTCAAGTTAGCAACATGGAAGTAATCAAAACGGCATGTCTAAAGGGTTAACAAATATGTCATAATTGTCTATGTAAATGTCTCTGCACTCTCCTTTTTTCTTCTTTCTTCCTCTTAATTCACAGGTCCTATTTCTCTATCCTCTTTCATTTATAGTAACATTGTTATTTATATACAAAAAACTTGTGACTGGAGTCCTCAGCTAAACTACTTGTTTCTGTGCTTTGTTTTCTGGTTGTTGGCAGATCAGAGCGTCCTCCACTCACCTTTCCATCTCTGCAAATTCTTCTTGCTTCAGTGTTTGGGTTATAACTTTATAATTGGCTTTTTTTTATTTAAAGAGTTAAAATTGTTTGACTTAGGAACGTTGAAGGGAAACTTTTTATGTTTAACTATTTCAGTGTTAGACTTGTGTTGACAAATTCAGATTGTAAAAAATTTCCCTTCTTTTATTAACCATTTTTCTTAATTGATTACATGAAGGGTTTCGGCACAGATTTTCGGATTTGTTGGCATACAGTACAGCTCTCTACACTAGGCACCCCCATGGTCAACCTCATCAGCCTTTGCCTTCCTACTTGCTATCACTTTCAGGTTCTTCTCTCTTTTATTTGTCTTTACAGATCAGATTCTAAGCTGCCGATTGATGAATCAGCAATCATGTCAGTTGGCAGAATGTGATCCCCTTACAGAGTTTAGCTCAGTACAACTTTATGAACAGATATTTCTTTTCCTCCATGGGAATATTGTTTTTTAGAATATTTTGTGAACTTGAAGTATTATATGGGTATTAATTTAGGATAGAAAGGTAAATTGGAGAAGCAAAACGCCAAGCTAAGTGTTTGGGAACCTTAGTGTCAATAGCAGGGGCATTTGTTTTTACATTCTATAAAGGCCCGCCAATTAAAAGACGCTTTCCTCCTCTTTTTTACCACTTCATCAATTTCTTTCCCCCAGTCAAGCTGGTCCTATGAGGACTTTCCTGGCGCTGAAGCTTTTCTCAATTCAGCATGGTATATATTACGGTTAGACTTGGACTTGGCACTTCTACAAAGCTAAAAGAGCAACTAAAACCAGAGATGATTTACTTTTTTTTTTTTTCTTTTGTAACTGGGCAGGCATCAATCCTCAAAAAGTTCCAGCATTCTTTATCATAATGTTATACCTATTCTTGTCAATACCATTCTGTCCATGGCATATTCTCTCATTGTAGTTACGCCTAACTGCATGGAAGCTAAGACTCGATATCGGACTGGTTGATTTATACTCGGTAAGCTTAGTTATGTTGTTTGAGATGGTGTAGTTCTGTTTATTTTTTACTCTAGCTATGAAAGCTCTTGCAGATTTAGGCATTTAGCATGGAAGTTAAGTATTTGCATTAATTAATTATATTGTAGTTTGTTATGCCCGGGAAAATAAAGGGCTGACGTGGAAAGTCACGTGAAGGGTGACCTGCTCCGTCAGAGCAACACTCACACGTCCGACCTGCCAAATGGTATGGAGACACACGCGTCCGTTCCCTGCATAAGTCGGTGCGAAGTCAGCTTGGGAAAGGGAAAATGGGACATAAAGCCGGATTATATCCTGACAATCACACCAAACCATGGATTAATGATGATTACACGCTTCAGTTTGATATAAGATGAAGAAGACCCCTTCATTAAGGGGATTGGGCCATTTCATACAAAGAGAAAATCTCTCTCTCTCCTGTAAAGACATTTTACTTTTCCAACTCGTGTAAGTCAGTCCGCAGTTGCGACCTGACCCACACTAAATTATACAAACAGTGGACGTAGGACTTGCTACCTTAGATCCGAACCACTTAAAAAAACTCTATTTGCATTTATTTTCGCTCTATATATTCCATTTTCGCGTGTATTTAACAGCCAATCAACGTTACGCACGTGAGAATTCGTTGGTGCTTAAAACGAGCATCAACAGTTTGCGCGAGAAGGGCTGATTTAGTGTCTACCCTTCATCAGGAGAATCTTTGACCTACTGATCCTACAGCTAAAATGGCCCGCCAATCTGAACCTGAGCAGGGGAACTAGCATGGAAGGAGTCCCCAGCTCAGAGGGACACCCTTCCAACATACCTCCAGTTTCGCAAAATGCTGCTGGGAATACCCCAGCAGCTCCGCAACTGGACCCACCATCAGAAGCACCTGGAGAGGTTCGACAATACTCTCCAGACGGTCAAACAGAGGTTGGAGTCTGGACCAAGGCATGTCATCTACGACGGCCGGAGTGGTACAACCGCCAAAAACGCCCGCAGGTCGCGCGAAAGCGCGGCAAAGGCGATAGCCCGTGCTGCCGCGCAGCGCAGCGCGTAAGCGCAAGGGTAAGCAAGTGGCAAAAAATAAGCCTACGGGCTCCCAAGGGCCGGCGAATACAAAAGGTGCCCCGAGCAGGGTATCGGCAAAGCTGAGACTCGATGAAAAAGTAACTCCGAGCTGTCCATGCCACGTCGCAAGCAAACCCAAGCGAGAATGCTGGGCGCGAGATTCCGATCACCACCAGCAGAACGATCCCGATCGTTCCATGCGGGTGGCCCCACACCTCGTGGGGCGGTTCATACACCGCGAGGGTGTGAAAATGCCCCGCCAAATACATCGCCTTCACACGCCCTAGTCAGCGTGTGTCAAGCGCGGCTGGAATACCGGCCGAGGCGAGGAGGGATCCGACCTTCGAACTCTCCTGAACCGCAACCGGGAAGGCCGGGCTGCCATGGGTGAAAGCAACCCAGGTATGGCTCCATTACCACAAATTGAGGAGCTGCAGCGAGCTCTGGACAGGTTAAGGGAGTAGAAAACGAACAAGGCAGGTCGTCTACATCCCCATTTTTCCTGAAGTGCTAGCTGCCCACTCCACCAGGGTTCAGAATGTCATATATGCGGCCGTTTGATGGAAACTATGATCCGCAGGATCATTTATATGAGTTCAACGACCTGATGGAGCTCCACCAGGTTTCGGACTTGCGAAATGCCATTGTTTGGCTGTGACGTGACTTCTCACGCCAAACGGTGGTTAAGGTCGCTCCCAGCGGACGATCGAGTTCGTGGCCTCAGATGAGCACGACGTTCTTGCGGCATTTCCAAGCCAACCAGAAATTTCAATGCTTTGAGCTACCTCAGCAACATAAGGCAAGAAAGAGACGATCCCTGCAGTCTTACGTTGACCGCTTCCACAGGGAACTCAACAAGGTGGCTCATGCCCAGAAGAGTCCATCAACTCTTATAATAGCTAGAGGTTCGCCCGCAAACGACCGGTGAAGGAGCTGCAGGCTGAGGACGATATTTCCCACCAGATTACAACCTGACGGAAAAGTATCTCGAATAGAGAATTCATTGGCGGCACTTCGCCGTCGCGATCAGACACTTCCAGCAGTATGTCAGGTCGGGGAGACAATAGGCGAGCTGATCACAAAGGAGCAATGATGATCAGCAAAAGGGGAAAAACCCGCTATGAGCAGAAAAAGTCCTATGCTCCTGTCCCCGCACGACCGCGACAGGACCCAATACACTCCGCTGAATGTGTCCAATCTGCGATCCTCGACAAATCCGAGGAAGCCAGCCTGCTCGGTGAGCAGAACCCATGAAAAACCTGCTACGGCCAGAAACAGCAAGAATACTGTCGTTACCATCGGATAAAGGGCCATCACACTGATGAATGCCGAGCTCTAAAGCAGGCTATCGAAGAGCTTATCAAGAAGGCACTTCAAGGAGTACATTGATGACTCCCCTAAGAAAACCAAGGGGAGCGAAAGAAAAAGCGTCGTGATCGCAGCGGGTACGGTAGTGTTAAACTAATTTTCGGAGGTCCGCACCTCACGGGAAACATGCGAGGAGCGCAGGAAAAGATATGCTCGCGAAGCGCACCACGACCCGATCAGGATAATGACACTTCGCAGCGACCTCAAAAAGCCGAAAAGAGGAACCGATAACCTTCTGCGAGAAAGAGGCAGCTCGCTGCCACCATCCCCATGAGGATGCTTTGGTGATCACCCCCCTGATAGGGTGTCATAATGTCTGCAGATGCTCGTGGACAACGGAAGCGCTGTGAACATTCTGTTAAGTCCGCTTTCGATAGAATGAACCTGGTCGGGCCGACTGAAGCCAGCCTCGATGCCTCTGTACGGTTTCAGGGGATCACTGATCCCCAGCGGAACAACTCAGCTCCAGTCACGCTCTGTGACTACGACGACAGGTGACTAGGGTTACAGAATTCTTGGTCGTGGACTGCCCATCAGCCTTCAATGGAATTTAGGGCGACCTCTATGAGAACTTCAGGGCAGTCTCATTTATCATCTCCAGATGAAGTTCCCCACTCTGACGGGGATAGGAGGAGGTAAGCGGATCACAAAGCGCATCTCGCGAATGCTATGTGAAATCGGTCCAAATGGCGACAAAGGAAAGGGCATTTCGCGGGGTGCACCCTGCAAGCTATGGCGTCAGCCGGATCGAGCCACGCCTGGTCCAGCAAAGGATATATAGATCCACGAATTCAGGAAATCCCCCCGAGCGGCCGGTTGAGGATCTGTCACGAGTATCAGTTGATCCAAAAGAGCCGAGCCAAATGCTAAAGATCGGAAGTGTCTCAACTCAGTTCGCTTCCGAGTGGTAAGTTCTTGAAGGAGAACATTGAGTGTTTGCCTGGTCGCATGCCGATATGGTCGGATCAGCCCGAACGTTTTGCCATTCACTGAACGTCAGCAGCGAAGCTAAGCCAGTTCGCAAAAGAAAGGGCAATGGTCGGAGCGGTACGCCGCGTTAACAGAAAGAGTGGGAACCTTCTCCGAAATGGATCTGGCGCGAGGCTCTCTACCCGACTTGGGTCGCTAACCCGGTCCTGGTAAGGAAGCCAAATGGAAGTGGCAAACTGCGGAGACTTCAGCGACCTGAACAAAGCTTGCCGAAGACAGGTTCCCCTGCCAAGAATCGACCAGCTCGTTGATGCCACCTCGGGACACGAGCTGTTAAGCTTCATGGATGCATACTGGGATATAATCAAATCCCGATGTATAGCCAGATGAGGAGCATATGACCTTCATACAGGACCGGGGGTATACTGCTACAAAGTATGCCCGGCCTCAAGAATGCGGGTGCGACTATCAGAGGTTGGTCAACCGAATGTTCTCCGACCAGATCGGGGAGACAATGGAGGTCTATGTGGACGACATGCTGGTCAAATCCCAGGTCGCCTCAGAGCATATTACGCATCCGCTGAGAGTGTTGACAACTCCGGCTCTACAGAATGAAGCTGAACCCTCTCAAATGTTCGTTCGGGGTATCTTCAGGAAAATTCCCGAGGTATATGGTCAATCAGCGGGGCATAGAAATAAACCTGAAAAGATTCAAGCTCTGCCGATATGAGAGAGCCCGACAGCAAAAAAGCAGGTCATGAGTTGAAAGGCGATAGCGGCACTCAGTCGCTTCATATCAAGAATAACAGACGCGTTTACCATTCTTCAATGTCTGAAGGCCAATAGAAATCGAGTGGACTTCCGAATGGAGCAGCATCCAGAGTATAAAAGAGCATCTGGGAAGCCACCCCTCTCTAAAACCTTTCACAGGAAATCCTGCTCATCTACCTGTCCGTGTCTCAATTCGCGGTCAGTGCAGCTTTAATACGGGAAGAGGAAAAAGCTCAGTGGCAAGTATACTATGCAAGTAAAAGCTATCGGATGTCGAGATGCGGTATCCGGAAATGGAGCGACTAGCTTTTGCCCTATGGTCGCTTCCAGAAAGCTGCGACCTTACTTCCATGCCAATCGATCAATGTAATGACAAATTACCCCCTCAGGCGTCCTCCAGAACCGAGGCCTCAGGTAAACTGCTCAAATGGGCCATGGAGCTGAGCCAGTTCGACCGAAGTATACGCCCAGGTCGACCATCAAAGGGCAGGCTGTTGCAGACTTCATCTCGGAATTTTCCTATTCCCAAGCGAGCAACAGTCTAGCGAAGTCGGGCAAGAAACTATTCAGGACCTATGACCTGGAACCTCTACGTCGACGGGTCATCAAACAGGAAAAGAGCCGGTGCGGGTCTTCTCCTAGTGAGCCCCGAGGGGGTTCGAATTCATGGTAACTCCGGTTCGGGTTTAAGGGCGACCAACAATGAGTCCGAATACAAAGCTCTGCTCGCGGGTTGCGACTCCCACAAGAAATGGGTGCAACCGCGATCAGTTTTACAGCGACTCATGCTGGTCGTCAACCAGATAGGAGAATACCAAGCCAAGGAAGGGAACATGGTCCGCTACCTGAAAGAAGCTAAGGTCTCTCTTGGTGTTTAGGCACTTTGAATCGCTCAGATCCCCAGGGAGAGCAACCTCTATAGGGGACGCTTGGCAAAGATAGCCTCTCCAAGATTCGAGGTCTGATAGCACCTGTTCGTTTCGTCGATGCTCCAACTATCAGCTCGACCGAACAGGCCGTGAATATGGCTCAGCCAGATTCGGGATCTACATTGTACAGTACCTCAAGGATGGGACCTTGCCTAGCGACAAGGTCCAGGCAGGGGTCCTGCGAGTAAGGGTGCTTGTTTCACACTCTCGGGGATCAGCTGTACAGGAGAGGATTCAGTGCCCCTCTCCTCTGATATGTAACCAGTGAAGAGCAGACTACATCATGAGGGAAATCCATGAAGGGACCTGCGTAACCACACAGCAGCTGATCTCTTGGGAAAAGATTGTTCGTCAGGGATATTATTGGCCCCGAATCCAGGAAGATACGCACAACTTTGTCAAGAAGTGCGACAAATGTCAGCGGTTCGCGAACATTCCGCAAGCCCCATCTCACGAGCTCATTACTATGCTAGCCCCTGGCCATTTTCCATGTGGGGGATCGACCTTATCGGCCCCATGCCAGTTGGAAAGGGAGGGGTTAAATACGCCGTGGTCGCGGTAGACTATTTCCCAAAATGGGTTGAAGCCGAGCCACTAGCCGCGATCACGACCAGGAAGCTAAGAGACTTCGTTTTCAGAACATAGTGTGCCGCTACGGAATTCTCACACCCTCATCTCAGACAAGGAAAGCATTCGAAATGAGGAGTTCGAAGTTCTGCGACGAGCTGGGCATCCATAAAAAATTTGCCTCAGTCGCCAGGCCGCAAGCATGGCCAAGTTGAAGCAGTCAAGAAACCATCAAGCACACTCTGAAGGCCAAGCTCGGGGCAGCCAAGGGAAATGTGGCTGACGATCTCCCCGAAGTCTTGTGGGCAACAGGACAACTCCAAGGACCTCCACCTCGGAAACCCCATTTTCGCTAGCCTATGGCTGCGAAGCGATGATCCCCGTGGAGGTCGGGACCGGTTCCCTTCGGAGGGACCTCTACACAGAAGACGAAAATGAAGCACTTCTGAGAGCGAGTTTGGATCTGATCGAAGAGCATCGCAGCAAGGCTTCGCTAAGGATAGCGGCCTACCAACAGCGAGCAAAAAGGTTCTTCGACTCAAAGGTCAGGCGAAGAGACTTCCAGGTCGGAGACCTGGTGCTAAAGGAAGTTCTCCTGGGACTAGAGAGCAAAGTGCGGGATACTAGGGCTAACTGGGAAGGTCCGTACCGGGTCGACAAAGTGATCAGACCAGGGACCTACCATCTCAAAAGATTGAACGGCTCCAAGGTACCCCGAGCTTGGAATGCGAGCACCTCGGCCATACTATCAGTAATCCTGAACTCAGCTCTCAGTTTTGTTAATTTCTTTTTTAAAAGTATTACTCTGTTCGCTTAAAACAGTTCGCATGTGTTCTGTTCGCATGTAAGAATTTATATGTAATCGCTTATGTAAATCACAATTGTAAATAGTGCATATTTATGAGAAAACGAAAGCAGTTGTAAAGAAAATGTGTCTTCATTTATGTACAAAAAGTCAAGACTCGAGTACAATGGGAACGACTCTTGACGCTTAAGGCTGGTCGGGAAATCCTTCGAGCCAGAGCCACCTGCCTGGTCGGGTCCCTGGGTGGCCGCGGCAGCCTGGTCGTCCTCCTCGGCCATGATCCGCAAGGTCGCCTGCCAAACCTCCGGGAGGTCGGAGAAGTCCAAAGCAGGGTTCCTTGCTCGCAGGGTGTAGATGGACCCGATTGCCCAGTCCGCGGCCTTCTCCTCCATCTCCTCAGACTGATTCTGCATTTCTACAGTTAGAGAAGCAACTCTCTCCCGACTCTCCTGAAGCTCGACCTCAAGAGCTAGCCTTTCCTGTTCGGAGGCCCCTTTGTCTTCTTCAGCTCGCTGAGCCTGTTCGAAGGTCGCCCGCATCTCCTGGTCCTTTTCTCCAACCTCCTTGGAAAGCCGGGCGGTTGTCCTTTGAAGCTCTTTAATCTCCTCCGCACGTCGGTCGAGCTCCGTCTTTTGGAAATCCACCGTTTGTAAAGCGGCGTCCTTTTGATTCAGATACCTGTTCGCCGCTTCGAACGCTTGTGTTCTTTCAGCTTTGACGGACTCCAAGCTCTGCTTTAGCTTCGCGACCTCCTCCTCCAGGTCGCTTATCCCCTTTGCGGCCCCCAACCGCGTGTTTTCCATGGCCATCCTCATCGCAAGCAACCCCTGCGAACAAGATGAGTTAGAAATAAATCAGAATGAAGTTTTAAACACAGCTCATTTACCTTGCTCAGATGTTGGAACGACCTGGTCATCAGGTCGTCACCCGTGTCGGCGAACTCGTCGTAGGACTCCGATAGCTCGCACTCAAGCAGGCCATAGACAATCGGCTGCAGGTACTCGGGCAGACTCCCCAATGAGTCTAGAACAGGCGTGTCCTTCGCCTTATCACCAGTAACCGCCTCGCTCGCGGGCTCCTTGCCCGACCTCCGGGATCCCTGGCGCGACCTCAGAGGCTCTCCCTCAGATTCAGTCTTTGACTCCTCGGGCTGAATCTGCTTCCTCTTCTTCGACCTCTGGGCCGGACCCTTCCGCTTTGAGCGAGCAGTTGGCGCCTGAGCAGCCTGTTCCGTCCTGGTCGCTCCTTGCACAGGACGGGGCTGGGAAGCCGGGACTGTTCGCACCGGCTGTGCCGGGACAGGACGAGCAGCTTCAGCCGCCCTCTCACTCCTCGATCGAGGGAAGACGAATGGTGCTCGGCGGGGCTGTCCGGACTCCTTTGGAGGCATCGTTTCTGCATTTAAGTTCGTTAGTAAGCAAACTTATTTACGACCAGAAAGGAACCGATATAACTTACCTTCTGGGGGTTCTAACGACACCTTGTCGCTAAAAAAACCGTACTTCCGCAAGTTCACGGTTGTCACAAGTTTCCTCGCGTCGCGACTATCCTCGTCCAGTACTCCGAAGGATACAAGCCTGCCTAGGTCAGCGAGTAGCGCCTGCTCGGTCGTTCTATTAACTGCAAAACAAAGTAGGTCGTTATTATGGATCAGGCGAGCAGATAATGAACCCACCGAGAGAAAACCTACTTGGATTTTGAAAACGGCAGTAGCCGTCGTAAAAGAAAAAGAATAACTTTGTCTCGTAGGCCCCCGCATTGCTGGGATAGCTGTGTATCCCCGCGGCAATGGTAGGTCGCCGAGACAAATAGTACGAGTCCTTGTCCCTACTCTTCTTAAGGTAGTAGGCCACGCCGAGCTCCACCGCCGTTGGCTCTCCCAAGCCGCTCTCGCAGCACGCGATGTACATCGAAACAGAGATGACATACACGTTTGGCGTAAAATGCATAGGTGCGATCCCGAAATGATCCAGGACCGACCTGATGAAAGGATGGAAGGGAATCCTCCCTCCACCCTTAAAGATCTCTTCAGAGATCGCAGCAAGGCCATCGGCCGGGCGCCGTGATGGTCTGGTGTGGTCGAGGAACACCTCCGCGTGAATATCAAACTGCATCTTTATTCTATTATATTCCTCGGAGGTGAGAACCGAGTAGACGTCGAGGGCTGCGTCCTCAGGAACTTCCCGCGAGGACGAGCTGGCTCCTTCCTCGGGTCTGGATGTTGACGGTTCCATTCCAGTCTGTAACATTGACAGACACGGTCATTAGGGCCTTCGTGTTCGTCCCGCGTGGTGGCAGGGGACATTCTTAAAATCTGCAAGTGACTCAAGCCGCCATCCACGGCTCGAACCCAATGGCGGCGTCGCGTCTCCGGTGAAACGCCGGGAGACCCAACGCCATTATCCAACCAAACCAGTGCAAAAAAAAAGGGGGGAGGGGGGAGGGGGGGGGGGGGGGAAGAAGAACCTTACTCTCTGGGATGCGAAGCTGAGGCCGAAACTCGTTTCAGTTGCCTGAAAAGCGCCGATCGGAAGAAAATTGTTCCTGGTTTGTAAAGGTTTGTCACTCGAAGCGAAAGGAATTTCGGTGACCTCACTAGAAAAATGCAAGTTCTCATATATGGATTGCGAATCGACGGTTACCACCCCTTGGAACTGAAACGACAACCCACTCTCTCTCCCCGCATTAAATGCGCCCCACGTCGCATTAAATGATGTCATAATGGTCGTCGTTTCGAACGCGCTGCGCAACTAATGCTGTCAAACGGCGTCAGCTCAGCACGCGATGCATTTAATGTGCCTGACAAACGCTTTAACGCGTGCAGAGCGCCTGATAGCATAAAACCAGGTTCATTGAATCTCTAAGGTACAGAGAGGAGCGTCCCTCAGATCCAGGTCGCTAAGGTAAAGATTGTCAGATCGCTCTGGCAAGAAATTGCGCGAGATCGTGTTTGCCAAGAGTTCTGTGCCGAGCTCATCCCGTTCAGGTCGGAGTGACCAAAAACTCTAATGTGACTTAGTTTCCAAGGTCCGATCCTCGGACCTTAAAAACTAGGGGGCTTCTGTTATGCCCGGGAAAATAAAGGGCTGACATGGGAAAGTCACGTGAAGGGTGACCTGCTCCCGTCAGAGCAACACTCACACGTCAGACCTGCCAAATGGTATGGAGCTCACACGCGTCCGTTTCCCTGCAATAAGTCGTGCGAAGTCAGCTTGGGAAAGGGAAAATGGGACATAAAGCTGGATTATATCCTGACAATCACACCAAACCATGGATTTAATGATGATTACACACTTCAGTTTGATATAAAATGAAGAAGACCCCTTCATTAAGGGGATTGGGCCATTTTCATACAAAGAGAAAAATCTCTCTCTCTCCTGTAAAGACATTTTACTTTTCCAACTCGTGTAAGTCAGTCCGCAGTTGCGACCTGACCCACACTAATATTAATACAAATCAGTGGACGTAGGACTTGCTACCTTAGCATCCGAACCACTTAAAAAAACTCTATTTGCATTTATTTTCGCTCTATATATTCCATTTTCGCGTGTATTTAACAGCCAATCAACGTTACGCACGTGAGAATTCGTTGGTGCTTAAAACGAGCATCAACATAGTTAATTGAGTTCTTTATTTCTGACAATATATATTTGTAATTTTTCTCGCAGGCAATTATTGGGACTGGGTTTCGACTCGGTTTGGTGACATGGTGCCTTTCAAGGACTGGCCCTCTCTATGTCTCAATGTTCAAGCCCTTGGATATTCTCTCTTCTGTTGTCATGGATATCATCTTCCTGGCAGAACCTCTTCGCCTGGGAGGGTATATAAATACAGTTGATTAATTATTTCATTTCAGTTTTCCATCTTATTTTTAATTTGAAATCTCCTACAGTTTGATTGGAGCAGTGATAATTGTTGCGGGATTTTACGCTGTGATGCGGGGAAAGCTGAAAGAAGAAAGCACAACTGAAGGGTATCGGATTGAGAATTTCATAATATCCAGTGAAAAGGTCCCCTTACTACAAAACAAGATAGATAATATGAACACTAGGTCTTCTTGTGGATAGAACTATCAATACTTTGTGTAACCCGGGAGGTAGCCAAGTTGTATACTTGTATAGTTGTATTACATGATTCCTTCCCTTGTCAGATTAAACTTGTCCAATAAACAATCAAAAGCTTAGAGTAATTTAGTTATATATTCTCTAGATGTAGTCAGCCAACAGTTGTAATTTGTATTCTATTCATGTGAGTTGCGAAATCATCCAAATTTCTTAATATACTTTATATTACACCAGTACATCCCAAACGTGGCTATGATCTTGGAGATATTGCCAAGTAAATAAGAAAACATAAGTTGTTATCGTATTATTGCTCAGCTACATCCATGTCTGGGACTGCAGGAATGTCTATTTGAGCAAGAGAGTAAGGGAGAGAGAGGTGGTGAATGGTGATAATGGCGCTGTGTAGTAAAAGAGCTGTATTGCCTTTTCTGGGAATGGTGACTGTAATTTTTATTCAAGTTAGCAATATGGAAGTCATCAAAGCTGCTATGTCTAAGGGGACTGACAAATATGTCATTATTGTCTATTCTCAGATCCTCTGCACTATCATTTTTGTTCTTTGTTCCCTCATACTTCACAGGTCTTTATATCTCTATATTTTCTATAGTACAAATTTCTAGTATACATACTAAAAAGTTTTTCTTTGTCTTCTGATGTGTACAGATCAGAGTGTCCTCCAATGACCTTCTCCATTCTCTCCAAATTATTCTTGCTTTCAGTTTCTGGGTTGGTAACATTCATTACTCTGAACTTGCATACATCTTAATGATTTTGACTCAAATTTTGTTTGACTGCATGTGAAGTGAAAAGGTCTTTATATGTTATATTTCATTCTGAAATATTTAAGCTTGTGTTGATTAATTCAGATTATGAATATTATCCGCCCTTATTTCTTAATTATTCTTCGTTTATATATTTTTCCTCATACAGAATGTTGGCCCAGATTTTCGGATTTGTTGGTCTACAGTATAGCTCTCCTATGCTCAGCACTGCCATGCTCAACTTGATTCCAGCATTCACTTTCATGCTTGCTATCTGTTGATGCTTGAGTTTGACACCAACTAAACGTACGCATAAAATGCTGAGCTGACTCAGAAGACACACGCAAATGGGGGTATGAGAATGAATAAGTGATGGAGAACAATGTTTAAAGTAGTTCGGATGCTTAAACAAGCGACTCCTACGTCCATTGACATTGTATTAATATACTGAGGTCAGGTCGCGTTCAGCGAGCTGATTTACAAGTTACAAAGAGAGAAAGTGTGTATGCTATTCTAGAGAGAAATTAGCTAATTCCACAAACGGGAGAGGAGCCCTCTATTTATAGTGGGATGAATTGAGGTAATGATTACTAAATCAGGGAGTGGGTCAGATTGCCATCCAAATCCTTCCTTGCGCCCCGTTATTCACCTGCTTGATTGATTTCCTCGACTCACACAGAGATTTGGACACGTGAAACCCCTCCAGCCTTTCACCAGCTTGGCGCACACCTACTACACTGGCAGGAGCATGCCTCTTGCATCAGTGTGCGTCGTGGCTACGTCTGAATGACTGCTGGACTTACCTAAGCTTTGACCACTTACGCTGACAAGGCTCTGCATCAGCCCTACTTTTCCAGGCATAACAGAAGTCCCCTAGTTTTTAAGGTTTGAGAATCGAATCATGGAAACTACATATTATGCCTTGATTAGATGCGTTTGAACATTGGTTGACCCGACCTGGATGCCAAGAGGTCGAAGAAACATTTTCACGCAGGCGACCTAAAATGGCCTTTACTTTAAGGGTTAACGACCTGTACTAGACCATATCCAGTGCCACGACAATGACCTTGATCTTCGTCCGAGGTTCACGACCTAATTGCACTTAGCGGAATTTTTGCCGAAGGCAAGGGATCGTGCTGCTTCGCGACTGATATACATCTCAGTTGGAGAGTCACATCGCTTCGCAATTGACGTGAGACAAGATCGAAGAGTCACGTCGCTTCGCGATGAGACATGAGCCGAAGAGTGTTGTACGTAACGACCTCTTCAGATGTTATCCGTTGCACTTTTGCAGCAGATACATTTAATGAAACACCTTTTGCTCTGACAGACGTGTCCTATGCGCAATAAGTGTCAGCCATGCACATTAAATGAGAGTCATGCTGAAACGACATTCCCTATCAGAGCATTAAATGCGGACGTGGGCGCATTCAATGTGGAGGAGGGAAAACGTGTCGTTGCTTGAGTGTTTCAACAGAAAAGAACGATGATTTGGTTTCTCAAAGCGTGGCGGTCACTCTTTTTCGCTGATCTGTGACACATGGTCACGATCAACGGTGAGATGCGTTTTTCGCCCAAACGTCGTTTGACTCCGAGAAACCAAAGTGCCATTTCCTTCGCTATAAAAACCCAAGTTCACTTTAGGTAATGTCACAATATTCATCTTCTCAGAGAGAACAAGAGATTTTCGTGAGCCTTGGTCCTTTACCTGTCAAATTGGTCCACGCTTGATATCTAGAGTAGGAGGACTAATCTTCTCATTTCAAGAGGTAAGGATGATCTTTCGACCATTTTTACTATTTTTTCTTGTTTTCAATAGTTGTCGTGCGATGACAGTCTTGTTTTCTTGTTCTCATTCCCTATCAGAGCATTAAATGTGGACGTGGGCGCATTCAATGTGGAGGAGGGAAAACGTGTCGTTGCTTGAGTGTTTCAACGAAAAAGAACGATGATTTGGTTTCTCAAAGCGTGGCGGTCACTCTTTTTCGCTGATCTGTGACACGTGGTCACGATCAACTGTGAGATGCGTTTTTCGCCCAAACGTCGTTTGACTTCGAGAAACCAAAATGCCATTTCCTTCGCTATAAAAACCCAAGTTCACTTCAGGTAATGTCACAATATTCATCTTCTCAGAGAGAACAAGAGATTTTCGTGAGCCTTGGTCCTTTGCCTGTCAAATTGGCCGACGCTTGATATCTAGAGCAGGAGGACTAATCTTCTCATTTCAAGAGGTAAGGATGATCTTTCTGCCATTTTTACTATTTTTTCTTGTTTTCAATAGTTGTCGTGCGATGACAGTCTGTCGGAAGTTGATCGGAGATGAAATATTCTCTTTGGGATTGAGCCATTGATGGTGGCTCTAAAAGTAGTCTACTAGGGTTTTTCTAAGGTTTAAGGGAGGAAGTATTTCTTTTTCCTCCATGTCATTGTACGAAACAGTGTACGAAGACTGAGTGATTCCCTGCATGTCACTTTTCTTTTCAGACCATAGAAGAATAGACTCCCCAACGACCAGGACTGAAGAGGGCCCCCTTCAAGAGATCCTGTCGATAATTACTGCCGATGAAATCCAAAAGGTGGTAGACCAATACGCTCTCAGCGTGGAGGTCATCCGAGATAGGACACACACAGCTCGAAGTCTGCCACGAGGGATGGCTGCGATCTCCGAGAACATATTCAAGAGTGGGGGGCTGATCCCCTTCCACCCTTTTGTCAGGTCGGTCCTCGATCATTTCGGGATCACACCGCTACAACTCACGCCAAACGCATACATGATAGCCGTGGCCATGTACATCGCATGTGGCGAGAACGGATTGGGCGAGCTAACTGCTGTAGAGCTCGGTTGCTCATACATTCTGAAAAAGAGTAAGGACAATGACTCTTACTATTTTTCCAAGCGACCTACCATTGAAGCGGGAATACACAACTATCCGAGCAACATAGGGGCATACGAGACAAAATTATTTTTCTTTCGTCATGATGGCATTTGCCATTTTCAGGAGCCAAGTAGGTCCTCCTTTCTTTTGGGTTTGTGAACTTTCTTTCGTTCTTTGCTGACGAGCTCTTTGTTTCTTCACAGTTAACAAAACGACCAAGTTAGAGCTCCTCGGGGATTCAGATAGGATCGCTACCTTCGGCTTTTTACCCGAAGAGAGTCGCGACGCAAGATTGTTCATGACAATCGCAAATTTGCGGAAGTACGATTTCTTCAACTCAGAAGCGACCCTAAAGACCACACCGAGTAAGCTTCTTGACCTTAGCCTTTTTTATTTCGCATGCGGCGAACTGTTTCACTAACGATATTCGCGTGTAACAACCATGCCTCCCAAGGTGCCCAAATCACGGCGACCATGGCAGTTTGCCTTCCCCCGAATGGGTGCTACCGGACCAGCTGAAGCTACTCCCAATGGTATCCCCGTCGGAAGGACATCGACAGCTGCTGTGGCCCGACCTGCAGGCATTCCCCAGCGTCCAACTGCTCGCCCGAAGCAGATAATCTAGCCCAAAGGCCTAAGAAGAAAAGGCAAATTCAGATCGAGGAGTCAGAGTCTGAACCTGAGGGTTTGGGCATTCAGCCCAAGAGGTTGCAGCCTTACCAAGCGTTCCGCTCGGGAGAGCCACCTAGGGGCGTGGCTGGCATCTCTATTGCTCCCGAGGGTCCACAAACAAGACAACAAGCGGCTGCAGTCCCTGGGAGGAGGTCGGGCAAGGAGCTAACGGAGGATACTCTACCTGTTATGGGCACAGACACCCCCGTGCTGGAGTCAATGGGTCAGCTACCGGACCATCTGTAGCCAGTAGTCTTTGCTTTGCTGGAATGCGGGCTTGCGAAGGCTTTTGAGCAGTTCGTGGCCTCTGGCACTATGGACCTGATAACCACGTCCTTCCAGCACCTGAGTCAGGTAAACGAACTGCCCTCAGCAAGGACTTTTATTTGCTTTAATAATATAAAGGACTAACTTTATTCTCTTCGTTATGCAGGCCTTGCTCTCCATGCACCTGTCCCTACAGAAGGTCCACCTGGGGGCTACTAAGGGACTGGTCGAGATGAGGGAAGAGAATGCGCAGCTCAAGCGTGAACTAGAGGCCACGCGAACAGGTAGAGACTAGTCCATCATTCAGGCGAATCAGTATTTGTCCGAAAGGGATGCTGCACTTCGCACGGTGGACTTTCAGAAGGCCAAGCTAGAGAAACGCAACAAGGAAGTGAAGGAACTTCAGAGGACCGTGGCCAGACTCACCATGGAGGTTGGCAAGAAAGACCAGGCGCTGTAAATGACCTCCGAGCGGGCCTTACGTGCAGAAAGGGAAAAGGGCGAGCTGTGGGAGACTACTGAGAATAGTGATGGCAATGGGCCGGGCCTGGGCCGGGTACCCCTTGGCCCAGGCCCAAGCCCGACCTCATGACACAGGCCCAAGCCCGGCCCGAGCCCGCTACGGGTATGATAGGCAAAGCCCAAGCCCGGCCCGACGGGTTTTTTATAACCGCAAGCCCGGCCCAAGCCCGCCTTTTTTAATAATGTTTATTTTTAAATATTAATAAATTTCAAATTTTTTTATATTTTTAATTTTAGAAATGGTTTTTAAATATTAATTGAAGTTATTTCCACAAATAATTTAAGCAATAAGTGAGCAATTAAAACTCCATAATAGTTGATTATACTAACTTTTCAGCTGTGCATAATATGTTATGGTGAAATCCACTTTAATAAGTTGAACTAAACCCATCTAACTCATTTAAAGGCAATTTTAACATGTTAAACCTTTAATATGGGATGAAAATTGAGGTTAGGGTTTGGGAAAAATGGATATATATATATATATATATAGGATAATATTGTAATTAAATATATAGTATAAGGGTAAATTAGTAAAATTAATACTAAAATTTTCGAGACGGGCCGGGCCGGGCCGGGCCTAAAGATATACCCATGCCCGGCCCGTACCCGAGGTCGGGCCTTAAAATCAAGCCCAGGCCCAAGCCCAAGCCCGCCAACCTCGGGTAAAGCCCGCCCCTTTCGGGCCGGGCCGGGCCGGGTACCCGAAAATATCGGGCCCATTGCCATCTCTAACTGAGAAGCAGCGATCAGCGCTTGAGGCCGAGCTCTATTTCACTCGAGGACACGTCACGTCGCTAACTGCAGAGATGCAATAGCAGGAGGCGGAGATCGAGAGTAAGGCTGTAGAATAGATGATTCAGTCCATCTTTGCCCTTCGGTCGAAGAACCTGAGATGGATCTGTCTAACCTCCCAGATGAGTATCGGGATACCCTTGCTGCCATGGCACAAGTGGAGACCGAGGAAGGGAACTAGGCACCTGGCCTGGAAGAAGAGCATCTAGAGTACGTCTGTTAGGAGCTCGTACCCGAACAGATGGTCGGCGACCAACCTAGGGATGTTGAGGTCACCCCTCCGGGACCTGGGGACGAGGATTGATGATGTTTTTTTGTAGTCTTTCCCTTTCTTGCTTATGTACTTTCCCTTTCATTATAAATAAAGACATCGTTTTTTCTATCTTTCATGAGTACTTATAATTTTTGCATTTTCTGTTGCATATGAACTCACATTCTAACTGTTTACAATAACATTGGTACAAGTTTATGCGAACAAAATTATACACATGGAAAAACGATTACAAAGGAACAGAATCATGCACTTGCTATTTACAAAGATTAAGAAAAGTAAAATCTTTACAAGGCAAAATTGAGTTCAGGATTACTGATAATATGGTCGGAGATGTTTAGCATTCGAAGCTCGTGGTACTTCAGAACCATTCAGCCTTTTGAGATGATAAGTCCTCGGTCTTATTACTTTGGCCATGCGGTATGGGCCCTCCCAGTTCGTTCCCAAAACTCTCGCACTTGGTTCTCTAGTACCGAGAAGGACTTCCTTTAAAACGAGGTCGCCGACCTAGAAGTCTCTTCTTTTGACCTTAGAGTTGAAGAACCTTTTCGCGCGTTGCCCATAGGCTGCTATTCTTAGCTGAGCCTTGCTGCGATATTCTTCAACTAGATCCAGACTTGCGCGCATAAGCGCTTCATTGTCGGCTTCGTTGAATAGGCTCCTTCGAAGTGAATCTGTCCCTACCTCAACAGGGATCATCGCTTCTCAACCATATGCTAGCGAAAAAGGGGTTTCTGAGGTAAAGGTTCTCGGAGTTGTCTTGTATGCTCACAAGGCTTCAGGAAGGTCGTCAGCCCAATTCCCCTTGGCTGCGCCAAGTTTGGCCTTCAGAGTGTGTTTGATGGTTTTGTTGACATCTTCAACTTGACCATTTGCTTACGGTCTCACGACGGAGGCAAATTTTTTATGGATACCCAGCTCGTCTCAAAACTGCTTGAATTCCTCGTTATCGAACTACTTCTCATTATCAGATATGAGGGTATGAGGAATCCCATAGCAGCATATAATGTTTTTGAAGATGAAGTCCTTGAGCTTTTTGGTGGTGATCGCGGATAATGGTTCTGCTTCGATCCACTTGGTGAAGTAGTCTACCGCGACCACCACATACTTGACTCCCCCTTTACCAATTGGCATGGGACCAATGAGATCAATTCCTCACATGGAGAATGGCCAGTGGCTGGTCATGGTTATCAGCTGGTGGGAGGGAGCTCGCGGTATGTTCGTGAACCGCTAGCACTTGTCACACTTTTTGACAAAGTTATAGGTGTCTTCTTGGATCAGGGGCCAATAATATCCTTGACGAACAACTTTGTTGGCGAGGGATCGTGCAGCCGTGTGATTGCCACAGATCCCGTCATGTATCTCCTGAATGATGTAGTCTGCTTCTTCGCTGGTTACACATCGGAGAAGGGGAGTGCTGAATCCTCGCCTGTATAGCTGGTCTACTATAAGTGTGTAAAGAGCAGCTCTTGTTCGCAGGGTCCTTGTTTCGACCTTGTCGTTGGGCGAGGTCTTATTTCAGAGATACTGAATGATAGGAGTCATCCAGGAAACTGATTCTACTGTATTCACGGCCTGTTTGGTCGAGCTAACACTGGGGTCTCTATGAACCGAACAGGAATACTTTTCGGTGCATCTGAGTCTAGCGATGAGGCTATTTTTGCCAAGGCATCTACCACATAATTGCTATCTCTAGGAATCTGTGTGATCGTGAAGTGCTTGAACGACTCAAGTGCAGTCTTAGCTTTCTTCAGATAGCTGATCGTATTTAATTTCTTCCTTGGCCTGGTATTCCCTTAAAATTTGGTTGACAACCAGCATGGAATCGATATGAATGCTGATCGCAGTTGATCCTATTTCTCTGGCCAACCGCAATCCAGTGAGCAGAGCTTCATACTCAGCCTCATTATTGGTTGCTTTGAACCCAAACCGGAGGATGCTATGAATACGAGTCCTCTCAGGACTTAAGAGGAGAAGACCTACCCTAGCCCTCTTTCTGTTCGTTGATCCGTCGACGTATAAGCTCCAGGTCGACAGATTCTGAATAGTATCATAGTTGACTTCGCTGGCCTATTGCTCGGATTCCTTGGTTGGATGATATGAGAATTCTGAAATGAAATTAGCAACAGCCTGCCCTTTGATGGTTGCTTTTGGTCTATATTGCAGATCAAACTAACTTAGTTTCATGGCCCATTTGAGCAATTTACCCGATGCTTCTGGTTTCTGGAGGACTTGTTTGAGCAGCTAACTTGTCATTACATGGATTGTATAGGCGTGGAAGTAAGGTCGCAACTTTCTGGAAGCGATCAGCAGGGCATAAGCTAATCGCTCTATTTTCGGATACCGCATCTCGGCATCCAACAAACGCTTGCTCATGTAATACATTGGCCATTGAACCTTGCTCTCTTCCCGAACTAATGTTGCACTAACCGTGTACTGAGAGACAGATAGATATAGGAGGAGAATTTCTTGCGGGAAAGGCTTGGACAGAAGAGGTGGCTTCCTGGGGTGCTCTTTAATGCTTTGGAATGCATGTTCATACTCGGGAGTCCACTCGAACTTCTTGTTAGCCCTGAGTATGTTGAAGAATGGCAAGTAGCGATCTATTGCCCTCGATATGAAGCGACTGAGTGCCGCTATTCGCCCATTGAGACTCTGAACCTGCTTTCGGTTGGTCGGGCTCTTCATATCGAGCAGAGCTTGGATTTTCTCGGGGTTGATCTCTATTCCCCTCTAGTTAACCATGTACCCTAGGAATTTTCCTAAGGATACTTCGAATGAGCATTTGAGGGGATTGAACTTCATTCTGTATTTTCGGAGGATGTCGAACATCTCAATGAGATGCGCTATGTGATCTGAAGCGACATGCGACTTGACTAGCATGTTATCAACATAGGCTTCCATCGAATTCGGTTAACCAGCTGCTGGTAAGTCGCTCCAGCGTTTTTCAGGTCGAAGGGTATAACTCTATAGCAATACAGCCCCCGATCTGTGACAAAGGAGGTATGCTCTTTGTCCGGTGCATACATCAGAATTTGATTGTATCCCAAGTACGCGTCCATAAAACTCAGCAGCTCATGCCCGGAGGTGGCATCCACGAGCTGGTCAATCATTGGTAGGGGAAAGTTGTCATTTGGGCAGGTTTTATTAAAGTCGGTGAAGTCCACATAGGTCCGCCACTTGCCATTGGGCTTCTTTACTAGAACTGGGTTGGCAACCCAACTCGGGTAGAGCGCTTCTCGGATGGACCCATTCTAAATGAGGTTCTCTACCTTGATTTTTAAGGCAGCATATCGCTCTGGATCCATCGCTCTTCTTTTCTAGCGGACCGGTCTGGCTTTACTATCGATGTTCAAGACATGGAAAATGATGTCCGAGCTGATCCCGACCATATCAGCATCCGTCCATGTGAACACATCGATATTCTCTTTGAGGAAGCTGGTCAGGTCGCTGGCGAGTTGGGGGTTGAGATTGCTTCCAATCCTCAACACTCTGCTTGGCTTGCTCTGGTCAACTGATATTTCTGATAAATCCTCAACTGGCCCACTGGAAGGGCATTCCTGGATACAAGGACCCAAGTTATCCTTGGTTGGGCTTGGCTGTGGTTCGATCCGGCTGATCGCCATTGCTTGTTTGGGAATGCCACGCGAGATGCCTTTCCCCTTTCACGCCATCTATACTGCCTTTATATAGCAGTCGCAAGATGCGCTCTGAGATGCGCTTGCTTCCCCTATCCCCGTCGGGGTGGGGAACTTCATCTTGAGATGGTAGATCGAAGTGACTGCTTTGAAGTTCCTTAGTAGAGGTCGCCCTAGGATGTCATTGAAAGCGGACGGGCAATCCACTACTAAGAATTCAGTTATTTTGGTCACCTCGTCAGAGTCACCCAGCATGACTGGAAGCGAGATCGTTCCTTTGGGGATCAGATGATCCTCCGTAAAACCATATAGGGGGATTAAGGCGAGCGTCAGGTCGGCCTCATCCAATTTCATTCTCTCGAAAGCTGGCTGGAATAGTATGTTCACAGCGCTTCCGTTGTCCACCAGCATTATGTGGACGTCAAAGCGCCCTCTTTGGGGTGTGATGACGAGAGCATCATCATGGGGATGATGCAATCAGACTACGTCTTTTTCGGAGAAGGTGATTTCCTCCTCCCTGCGAACCTTTGGTGGTCGCTGCGTCGTATTCATCACACTGATGGGGTCGTGATGGGCTGCGTGAGCATATCTTTCTTGGGCACCTCGCGAGTTTCCTCCGAGGTGTGGTCCTCCAAAGATTATCCCTACATTGCAGATACTTTTGCGATCACGATAGTTTTTACACGGTTCTTCTCGATTTTTCTCCCTTACGAGAGCAGAATCATCAACATACTCCTTGAAATGCCCCTATTTGATAAGGTCTTTGATTGCTTGCTTGAGAGCTTGGTACTCGTCGATGTGATGCCCATTGTCCCGATGATAACGATAGTATTTTTTGCTGTTTCTAGATGAGGAGGGACCTTTCATGGGCTCAGGCTCTCCGAGCAGACCAGCCTCTTCTGACTTATCAAGAATGGCCGAAACAGATGCATTCAAAGGGGTATACTGATTCCTGTCGCGATCGCGACGAGGAACTGAAGCATAAGACTTCTTGGGCTCAAATCGTTGTTTCTTTCCTTTTTGTTGATCATCGTTAGCCCATCGACGATCAGCCCTCCTATTTTCCCCCCAACCTGGCACATTGTTTGAAGTGCCGGGGTCGTGGCAGTGGAGCGTCGCCACGGAGTTCTCAATATAAAGGTATTTCTCCGTAAGGCTGTAAAAGCGGGTCAGAGAAACATCGTCCTCTGATTGTAGCTCCTTCCAAAGATCTGTCTGCAGACGAACTCCAGCGATGATGAGAGTCCGAATGGACTCTTCGGGAGTGTAAGCTACTTTATGGAGCTCCTTGTGGAACCTATCAATGTAAGATTTGAGGGATTCATCTTTCTCTTGCCTTATGTTGCTAAGGTAGCTCAAAGGCATTGAGAACTTCTTGTTCGCGTAGAAGTGTCTTAAGAATGTTGAGCTCATCTGGTTTCACGAGCTGATTGATCCCGTCAAGACCGACCTGAACCACCGCTTGGCATGAGATGTAAGAGTCACTGCCAAGCATCGACATTTTGCCAAGTCAGAAACTTGGTAAAGTTCTATCAAGTCGTTGAATTCGTACAAATGATCATACGGGTCAGAATTCTCATTGAACGCTCGCATATCAGACATTCTGAATCTAGATGGGAGAGGGCGGCTAACACAGCTAGAGAAAAGGGAGACGCCTCTACGACCTGCCCTTGCTCATTTTGCTGAGCTTTTAGCTGATCTAGAGCTCGCTATAGCTCCTCATTCTGAGGCAGTGGAGCCATCTGGGGATTGCTTTCCCCCATGCGAGTTCGACCCTCGCGATTGCAGTTGAGGAAAGTCCGGAGGTCGGATTCCACCTCGTCTCTACTGGCAATTCCAGCCAATCTTGACACACACTGGCTAGAGTCGTGTGATGGCGATGAATGGTGCGGGGAATCTTCACACCTCCACGGTGGTAAGAACCGCCCCGCTGAGTGTGGGAACTTCCCGCATGACGACGATCGGAATCGTCATTCTAGCAATGATGGAATTGCCCTGCCTCGCACTTTTGTGGGAGTGCTCACGCGATGTGGCATGGGACAACTCGGGCTGCGACCTATCACTGAGTCTTTGCGCCACGGGTATTTTACCCGGGGTACGGTCGGTGTTCGCTGGTCCCTCGGACCTCTAGGCACATTGTTTGCGACCTACTTTCCCTTCCTTTGACGCGCTGCAGTGCACGCGACATGAGCTATCTCCCTTTTCCACACTTTCATGCGACTTGCAGGCGTTTTTGGCAGTGGCATCGCCTTATTTGATTCGGGTGGTGCAATCCGATCCAAAAGGTCCAACCTTTGGTTGACCGTTTGGAGAGTATTGTTGAACCTCTCCAGGTTACTCATGACGGCTGGATCAAGCCGTGAGCTTGAAGGAATATCCCTCACAAGATTTTTCGGAACTTCCAAAGTGCCCTCTTGCACCTAGGAGACTTCTTCCTCACCATGATTGGGTAGCTCAGATTCAAATCTACGAGTCATTTGTTGCTGTAGGACCAGTTAGTTAGAGATTCTCCCGATGAAGGACGACTACTAAATCAGACCCTCCTTCAAGTGCCAAACTATTGATGCTTGATTTTGACACCAACTAAACGCACCCGTGAAATATTGAGTTGACTCAGAAGACACACGCGAATGGGGGTATGAGAATGGATAAGAGATGGAGACCAATGTTTAAAGTGGTTTGGATGCTTAAACAAACGACTCTTACGTCCATCGATATTGTATTAATATACTGAGGTCAGGTCGCATTCAGCGAGCTGATTTACAAGTTACAAAGAGAGAAAGTGTGTATGCTATTTTAGAGAGAAATTAGCTAATCTTACAAACGGGAGAAGAGCCCTCTATTTATAGTGGGATGAATTGAGGTAATGATTACTAAATCAGGGAGTGGGTCAGATTGCCATCCAAATCCTTCCTTGCGCCCCGTTATTCACCTGCTCGATTGATTTCCTCGACTCGCGTAGAGATTTAGACACGTGGAAATCCTCCAACCTTTCACCAGCCTGGCGCACACCTATTGCACTGGCAGGAGCATGCCTCTTGCATCAGCGTGCGACATGGCTGCATCTGAATGACTGTTAGACTTACCTAAGCTTTGACCACTTACGCTGACAGGGCTCTGCGTCAGCCCTACTTTTCCAGGCATAACACTATCATTTTCAGGTTCTTCTTCTCCCTTTTCCATTCTGATAGACCTCCCATTAAGAAGGTGTATCAATATAAAGGGCATAAGGGTAAAAGGGTGTGAGTGTGCATGTGTGTTAGTGGTAACTTTCATTGTTTGCGTCTTTGCAACATTTCAAACTGCCATACTTGCTCTAATTCTAGAGAGAAACCCAAATTCTTGGACTCTAAGGGCAGACATGGAGTTGATAGCTATTTTGTATTCGGTAAGTATATACAGAGAGGAGCTTATGTACATTTCTTGTAATTGTAGCATTGTCTCTTATTATCCAAGATCTTCTCAATATTGTAATAACTTGATCTGCTGTTTAATATCTAGGCAGTTTTTGAAGTAGCACTTCGAAATCTTGTGCACGCGTGGGCATGTCATAAGAAGGGACCTGTCTATGTTTCCATGTTTAAGCCAGTTGGAATAATCATTGCAGTTGTAATGGCGGTTACTCTTCTTGGGGATACTCTTTATCCTGGAAGGTATAATTGTATACTTGATATTTCTCAGATGGGTGTTCTTTGCATTAACAACAATCAACTCTGCTTTTGGATAGGAATCCTTAGGCTAAACTATATGGACTGAAACTCCACCTTTAGCAATAAATTCTATTTGATCATCAAAATGCTTCTTACTGGTTTAACAAGAAATAAGAAAACTTGAACCAAGAGCTACTAGGTATAAAGAAAAGAAATGAAATATGAAACATAAAGGTGAATCAGTTGCTTTCTAGTAACTACGCTATATTTGAATTTTGTTTTGACGGGAAGGAGTAAGTAACCGTAAGATTGTTGGATTTTTATTTCTGTGCAGTATTATTGGAGCTTCCATAATTGCTTTTGGATTTTATTCTGTGCTTTGGGGCCAAGCCCAAGAGGAAAAGATGGTTGATGACAAAGGAATCAATAGCTCGAAGTCATCATCTCCTAACACCCCTCTCGTGGAAAACAGAAGCATGGAGATATAATAATTTTGCACAGAAGCGAACATAATGCTAAAGCGTAATCAAAGTAATTATTTAGCTGCAAAACAATTTATGGGTTAATGGTCAAGAAAGTAAGTGTACCTGTAATTGTAAACTTAAGAGTTGGAAAATTAGTTTTACTTTCTTCTCTTTTCTTCATTATGATAGCTAATCTATAACTGGATAACATCATTCTGCATATCAAGAATTATATTGTGCTAGTATGAGAAGTTGAAAGGAAATAATACACTAACAAAATATTTCCTACTTGAATGAATCAAGGAGAAACAAAACCTTGAGCAAATATGTCTGAAAACAATAATTAATCCACAAGAGACACAAGCAATTTTACGTAGAAAAACCTTTTCGATGTGAAGAGATTAAAAAACCATAAGATCGAATGATCCACTTAAATCCACTATAATAAAGAAGTGTTTACAACAACCACAAATTACTAATAATATTCCACAAAAAATTTAGAGATTTATCACAATTCTAACAAAGTGAAATATACAAAAGAGTTACGAAAAGATAAGAGTAAAATCAACCGTAAAGCACCCGAAATGCAGCCTTTATAACTCCAAACTCAGCCATCAAAAATGAAAACCAACCGTCCAGATTGAAGAGTCAAACGTCTTCTGCGTTTTGACAAAAAATCAGGTAAATCAAACTAGTAATGACCTTCCGATCGTCAGGTTGAAGAAGGACAAACGGACTGAAAATTCTGCAACTCAACCTTTGATTTGACTGTCTTTCTAAAGGCAAAACTTTACAAAAAATATGGTTATCACAAAACTGACCGTTGGATGTGAAAATGTTGCCGTCAACAACAACGCTCTGATATTTGAGCCAAAACGAAGCAAGATTCACCGTTGGATCGTCATTAGAATAAGCTAGTGTGACTGCGTCTCTCTCACTTCTACCTATTTTTAATCGGTGAACAGTATCCACGTTTTCTAGACTGTTCACCCACTCAAAAATCAACTAAAACAAGCTGTACCTTTTTTTTTTTTTTTTTTTTTTTTTTTTTTTTTTTTTTTTTTTTTTTTTTTTTTTTGGTACTTAGGATTTTGGGTTATCCTCTATACGAGGAAACCCAAGCCCAACAAAGGTTTGCCTGTTCCATTGCCTCCTTTGTACCAGAATAATACTAAATCCCTAATGCAATGATGAATTTTCAGTTTCTGGGTACCACAGTGTTATTGCCTATTTGGTACTGCAAGACAATTCATGTATATGCTAAGTATTTATTACATTTAATAACCACCAATCACAACTGATTTAAAGATAAAGCTAAGAGAAATTTCAGAGATGAAAATTCACTAGAGGGTGGTATACTGTTGTATTCTAGAAATTTTCGTCTCTGGGTTGTTGTGCTCAATAATGCATGTATATATTGATTATGACCTTAGATATCTAAAAGGTTAAGTGTCTTTGTTTTGCAAGTTGTCTAATCAAAAGCTGCTAAATGTGCGGTTGTAATTTAAAAACATACATTTACAAGCTATTAAAATGACAGAGGCATTTGATAAAGTGTTCTGCATAGTGCATATCGTGACTGGCCCAATAAGGTTGACCTCTGCATTACCTCCATTTGTAACAGAAAATGAACTCTCAATCTCAATATTTAAGTTTTGGAAGTACTTTTTTCATTCTTAAGAAAATTCGAAATGGTCAAATAAACAAAGTACATACCCTACTTCAAGAGATAACGAAAGTTCTCCAAAATAGGGAAAAAAAATAATAATTATGTAGCAAATTGTCTTCATCTTACCGACATTAATTGTGAATTATCAGCAAACCATTTTAAGCATCCATGTCTATAAGGTATGGCACAAACTTTCCCATAGATCTCTGGGATTGAAACACTTCCCCGATTGCGGAGTGCTTTGTTGTTGGCACAAGAGCATCACATACCACTCGCTCGTCCCTCACAAAGAGCAATAAATGTGGAGTCCAAGTGTAACAGAAGTTATGGTGATGTTAGAGTTCTTGGATGTAGGTTTAAACACCCTCACTAAGGCAGCCATGAGCGGTGGCATGAGTCACTTTGTCCTTGTTGTCTACTCTAATATCCTTGCCAGCTTCTTCCTTGTTCCTTGTTCCTTCATCTTCTATAGGCAAGTACTTATCTTCTTCAACTCAATTCTAGCTCAACATACAACATCTTATAGTTTCTTTACCTTTCTTCTCATTTAGCAGACAAAGAAGTCGTCCCCAGCTCACGTGGTCCATAGTATATAGAATCTTCATCCTTGGTCTGCTCAGGTACAGGTTTCTTAATTAACACAGGGATGTTAACAATCATAATATTGTAATCTCATTACAGGAACATGCGTATTTGTGTGTTAATTTATGAGTATTGTTCTTGTAGTTGCTGCGGGCAGATGTTTCACTATATTGGGATAGAGTATAGCTCTCCAACTCTGGCATCGGCTATGATCGATTTAACTCCAGGCTTTACCTTCATACTTGCCATAATCTCCAGGTGCTCTCTCCTTTCTCTATTCAAATCTCTCCTGTCAGGGAAGGTCAAATTTGAGTTCTCAAATTTACTAATAAATTTACCAAAACATACAATTTATTCCTGCATGAAGCTGATAAAATTCTATAATATGTAAATCACTATCTTAAACAAACACTAATTATGCTGATTCTTAAGGATGATGCATACATAACATGCATTCATCAATTCACCTGCCCAGTATGGAAGACTTTTCTAATAAAAGACAAGTTGGGTACGTTTAATCAATGTCAAGTTGATTATCAAAATTTAAAATTGGTTGGTAAACTTTCCCTTTCAATCACCAAGATATGGGTCAATTAACATTAGCACTACACGTTAATGTCCATCATATACTCAAAACATGTCAAAACAAAGGGTTGAAACTTCGTAAAATATCAGTAAAAGAGACATGGACAAATTCTAACACAGTGGTGAAATGAAAATGGACACTACAACCAAATAATTCTGTGTCAGATGAGAAACACCTTGTCCTGGCCGAAGGAAACCTCCAGGGGCTCCACCAAATAGGCTTTCCAGATTTTCCTTGATGAACAGAATGCCATTTTCCAATTAGATAGGACAAACTACTACCTTAGCTTCTTTCGGGCAAATGTCCAATAGATAAATTATTTTCCATTCAATGTGTATAACATTTTAATAATGGATCTATATTATGAATTAAAACTTCCAATATTTTTAATAATTAATTATTAACTGGACTAATATCAAATATTGGAAGTTTTCAGGATGGAAAACCTGGACTTAAGAGTTCAAAGCAGTCAAGCCAAGTCCATTGGAACTTTGGTTTTGATGATTGTGACTCTATACAAAGGTTTGCCCATTAAAGTTGCTCCATCAAGTAATAAGTTACTTAAGGAATTTATGCTATCATCTCAATCAAATTGGGTTCTAGGAGGCTTTTTTCTCGCACTTCACAGTGTTATTCTGGCATCGTACTACATTGTCCAGGTACACCTATTTAAAATATTCAAAGTTCAAGCACCAGTCCAAGGGAATTAACCAAATATGTTGTTTTACTTTCCAAATATTCAGACATGGATTATTAGGGACTACCCCGCCGAGCTGATGGTAACACTCATTTGCTGCATCTTTGTAAGCATTCTGTCTGCCATAGTCTCCCTGGTAGCAGAGAAAGATGCAAATGCTTGGAGACTGAAGCCTAATATCAATTTGATGGCAATTGGGTATTCGGTAAGCGTGGAGAAGAACCTTTGCTTAATTGTAGCTAGGATTTGTGCTTCTGTTCCGCGTTTAAAACGGTTTGTTAAATATTGAACTTACTGGATGCTGCTACTTAATCTCTAGGCAGCTTTTGCGTTATCACTTCGATCCGTGCTTCATACATGGGCATTAAAGAAGAAGGGACCAGTCTATGTTTCCATGTTTAAGCCACTTGGAATGGTCATTGCAATTGTGTCTGGAGTTGCATTCCTGGGGGATACCATTTATCTTGGAAGGTATAATTTATTTAATTCTCAATGCATATTTATGTAGTAATTCTTTAAAGAGTGTTAAATATGACAAGAAAAGAATATGGTTGTATTATTTGAATGGTTTTGCAGTTTGGTTGGAGCAGCTACAATAGCTCTTGGCTTTTATGCTGTGATTTGGGGCCAAGCACAAGAGAAGCTTATGGTGGATGACAATGAAATTTGAAGCTTTAAGTCATCCTCTCAAAAAGTTCCTCTCCTGCAAAATAAAGCATGCAAATATAGAACTTTTGCGTGAAGAAGGGGAGATTTGTTGAAGGCAATATTCACATTTGTGATTAATATATTATGAGAAAATGTAAACACAGAATTTAGAAGAAGCAGAGAGTTCTGATCTGAAGTTGCTTCTCTGCAAACATATCCCTCATGAAATGTTACATCTAATTCAATGTGTTTTGTCTTCCCATGTAACCTTTGTATTTATATTTTCACTCCACATCTTATAGCTTCTTAATTATATACTCTTCATCTATATCTCACAATATCAACCTTTTACTTTTTATATAGAACTTAAAAAAAAAAAAAAAAAAAAAAAAAGCAAAGGGATACAACATGGGTTCCTGAATTTGAGTTCCCCCAAGGGTTACCTGATCATTCACTTTAGGGTTCTGAGGGATTAGTTGAGGTGCACATAAACTAACTCAAACATCCTCGATCACCAAAAAAAAAAAAAAAAAGAATTTTTTTAGGAACTTGGTAAGAATAGCATACTATTGATATTAAGCAAATAATTAGTTTGTTTTCAAAGAAGTGTAGATTAATAGAAAATTGAAGAAAATTCGAAAAACCAAAGATTTTAACACTTACTTGTTTTTCATAAAACTATTTTTCTCTTGTATGAGGAAAAAAAAGAACTAGAACTAGAATTAGGGTGCTTAATACCAAGGTTAACATGTGGAAAGTAATATAGAAAGAATTTATACCCTCTTTAGTAATTTTCATAAAAGGATAATATTTTAATTAAGTAAAAGAAAGAATTCAAAGAAACAATGGTCGACTCATATAAAATATGGAGGGCCAATGGCATCACTCTAAACTCTAAAGTGAAAGTATTACAAAATTTGGATTTTCTCTTAGAGAATCAACATGGGGTTTTTAATTAAAAAAACTAAATTTTTCAGGTCTATAGTAATTAAGCAAAATTTCAAACACCAATGTAACCAACTTCTTAGTTAAATATCATTTTCAAACTTACATTTGCAATCTCTCACACAAAAAACAGAATATCAAGCAAGTAAAACCACTACATTCAAGTAAGAAGATTGATCTTTAACTTAAAATCATTATATCCTTGCAATTTTTCACTTTTTATGTTAATTTAAAATGATTGTCTCTTGTTATTCACCCTTTCCCGGTTGGCATAATTTAATATGCCAATGGATAAAATATTTCACACTAATAGCATTTATGCTAACAAAGAAAGGCAAATTTTACACTTTAAATCAGTTAGCGTATTTTTAAACCAGTTCGTATAAAAAATTACGTCAACTGTGAAACTTTACAAGAAATTCCCCAATTGGCATATTTTTAAACCAATAGACATAAACAATTATGTCAACTCCCAATTGGTGTATTTTCCCACGTCACAATTCAAATTTGAATACAAACAAACACCAATACGCTTCTATTCGCATCAAACACAATAACATCCACACCACCAACACTCACAACATTCATAAAAACAACTTCCATAACAATAATCACATTAACCCGAAAACCTTAGAAATTTAAAATCTAAAAACCCTAACTTAAACATAGAAATCTTACAAAAACTCAAAAATCTAACAACTTCCTTCAAAGTGTCGCAGTTAACTTCGTTACCACCATCGACCAAAAATCAATCAAAATGCAATCAAAATACTCAATGTAATCAAATTTATACCATGATTAATGTAATAAGAGAGAAAAAATTCAAAAATAAAAATCGGCTTCTAGCCGTTTTTCTTTTTTTAAAATTGTAGAAGACTGGAGAAAATTTTGCTTATATATGAGGATAATTTCGGGAAAATGGCATTAGGTGATTATATGGGTATAGGGTTTGAAATTTTGGTTAACTATAGGCCCCTAGAATTTTGGTTAATAACTTAAAAACCCATCAACCTGCGCTTAAGGAGAAATAGATCCACCAAGCCATATTACTCGAAGTTGACGAGAAAGGCTTAGGTCCAAGATAGGTTGTGGTTGGGCCTTTTTGAAATAGATAACAAGTCCATTTATTTATCCCTCACCAAACACCAGCCGAAGCCGCCACAAACTGCTGGGCATCGTTTTTGGGCTCACTGCCTCACTGTCGGGTATATTAAAGGAAGAAAAGCCAGGACTTGTTCCATTTCCATATGGTTTAAAACAAAATATGAATTAAATTCAAATAATCACATCTTCCATTATAAGAAAAAAAGAATTTATACACTTTCTCACCTGCAACAACTATCCAACTCACTTATTTCCTTAGTTTTACGTATACAATTGGGTACAAATATGTTGATGCTTGATTTTGTACATCAACGACTGGCACGTGCAAAGTGTTAAGAGAGTCTTAGAAATTACACGTGATCGATCATGAGATTTGAATATGGTAATGAGATTATATATGTTGCAGAAACATAAATAATAGATTGACAAAAAAGGTTTTTATAGTGGTTCAGACGCTTAAAGCAAATCCTATATCCACTGTTATTTTATTATTCTCTGACTATTTTTATGATATTGCCCATAAGGCATACAAAGATGAAGAAATACCTTGCTTTACATAGAGAAATAATGAAACTCAAATCTATGTCTAGCTCTCATATGCCCAACCTCCTCTTTTTGTGAAGAGATGTGCTCATTTATACACCTTTTAGGTCAATGTAATGAGTGCTTCTACAAGTTGTCATTACACGTGGGGACCACTCCTTAATCCTTATCTTTTTATTTTGATAAAGTTGAGACAAGTGTGCAATCCTCATCCACTCATAGACAAAACTTGAATCTACTGGGTTAGTGACAGCCGTATCTTTTCTGTCTTGGGGCGATGTTGCAGCTCCTGGACGGCACAAAACTTTCCTGAACTCTGATTGGTTGGTGCTGACATTAGTGCGATTTTTTAGGCACAACAGAAACCCCCCAGTTTTTGGAGTGCGTAATTGATTCAAAAACTCATGTCTTAGATCTGAATGGCTGTCGCGCTATAGGTTGTAGTCTCGAACTGAAGAGCCCGAACTATGCTTGGCGCGATCTGGTACTGAGAGCTAGGATTGTGATCTAAGAGCTTGGAGCGATCCAAAGCTGAACGCGATCTGATAACTGACATGAAATGTCCAGTAGATGAATTGCTAGAGGGAGCTAATGTCAGAAACCCAAACGCACAGCTTAGAGGCCTTAAATGGATAAGCCAAATTAAAATAACCATAACTTTTGATCTAGGAGGAGTTTTGGAGCCCGTAAGATATCCACGGAAAGCTTGTTCTGAGCTCTACGTCATGGCAACTGGAGAACCTGATTGGGGCCATTTTCCTAGCCAAAATCCACCATTTCTGCATGTTTCGGGGCTATTTTGAGTTTTCTACGCGTTTTTTCTAACGTTGGCAACTAGTCGCGATCTGAGAACTAAGAATTGATCGCGATCTGAGAGTTGAGAACATGACCTGAGGCTGTTTGCAATATCAAAGCTAAGAGCTGATCGCGATTTGAGAGCTAGGAGCTGATCGTGATCTGATAGGAGCTCGACCTAAGAGTCTGAGGCATGAGATCTGAACGATCTAATGCACACAATCTCAAGTAAACGAGCGAGCTTGTGAGCTCAATCAGAGAACATAAGGAGCTCAATCAGAGAACATAAAGAGCTCGATCAGAAAGCGCGAAAGGAATTCGATCGGAAAGTGCGAAGCTTGATCTGAGAACACAAGAAGTTCGATCAAAAAACGCAAAGCTTGATCTAAGAACTCGAGATCAATGATCTGAGCGTGCGATTAGCGATCTGACCACACGATCTGAAGCTAAAGATCAGCAATCTAAAGCTGAAGATCAAGATGATCTGAACGTGCGATCAGCGATCTGGCCACGCGATTAGAGAGCTAAAGATCAGCGATCTGAAGCTGAATATCAAGACAATCTGACCGTGCGATCAACGATCTGGCCATGCAATCAAAGAGCTAAAATCAACTATCTGAAGCTGAAGATTAAGAGGATCTGAACGTGAGATCAGCGATCTAGCCACGCGATCTAAAGCTGAAGATTAAGAGGATTTGAACGTGCGATCAGCAATCTGGCCACGCGATCGAAGAGCTAAAGATCAGCGATCTAAAGCTGAAGATCAAGAGGATCTAAACGTGCGATCAGCAATCTGGCCACGTGATCTGAAGCTGAAGATCAAGATGATCTAAGCGTGCAATCAGCGATCTGAAGCTGAAGATCAAGATGATCTAAGCGTGCAATCAGCGATCTGGCCACATGATCTGAAAGCTAAAGATTAGTGATCTGAAGCTAAAGATCAAGACGATCTGAGCGTGCGATTAGTGATCTGCCCACGCGATTGGAGAGCTAAAGATCAGCGATCTAAAGTTGAAGATCAGCGATCTGAGCCACGCGTTCTAAAGCTAAAGATCAGCGATCTGAAGCTGAAAATTAAGACGATCTGAGCGTGCGATCAGTGATCTGACCACGCAATCGGAGAGCTAAAGATTAGCAATCTGAAGCCACACGATCTGAAGCTGAAGATCAAGACGATCTGAGCGTGCTATCAGTCATCTGGTTATACGATCGGAGAACTTTGATGCAGGTTTGAGACCTGCATGGGCCACCAAACTGTTGATGCTTGATTTTGGACACCAACGACTTGCACTTGCAAAGTGTTAAGAGAGTCTTAGAAATTACACGTGATCAATATATGAGATTTGAACATGATACTGAGATTACATATGTTGCAGAAACATAAATAATAGACTGACAATAGAGGTTTTTATAGTGGTTCGAATGCTTAAAGCAAATCCTACATCCAATGTTATTTTATTATTCTCTGACTATTTTTATGATATTACCCGTAAGACATACAAAGATGAAGAAATACTTTGCTTTACAAAGAGAAATAATAAAGCTCAAATCTATGTCTAGCTCTCATATGTCCAACCTCCTCTTTTTGTGAAGAAAGGTGCTCATTTATATACCTTTTAGGTCAATGTAATGAGTGCTTCTACAAGTTGTCATGGCATGTGGGGACCACTCCTTAATCCTTATCTTTTTATTTTGATAAAGTTGGGACAAGTGTGTGGTCCTCATCCACTCATAGACAAAACTTGAATCTACTAGGTTGGTGACAATCGTAACTCTTCTGTCTTAGGGTGATGTGGCAGCTCCTAGACGACCCAAAGCCTTCCTAAATTCTGATTGTTGGTGTTGACATCAGTGCGATTTCTTAGACACAACAAAATAGATCCAAACTAAGTCCGCTATACACTGACACGTAACCACATACAAACATGTGGGTTCAACTAACTTTTTAAAAAAATAAAGAAAAATCTTTATGTTTTATGGAATTTATAATTTTGACCCACTTAAATTCATGTTGACTCTAAAAAATGAACTATTAATTAACACTTTTTTAACTTTTCACTCTTTCTCATTTCTTCTCATTTTCTCTCATATTATCTTAACAGTCGTTTAAATGGGTTGAATATAGAGTTGCTTCTTTCTGTGGCATGTTTAAGTCCAAATGATTCATTTTCTCCTTTTGACAAAAAGAAGTTGATCCGTCTTGCTCAGTTTTATCCATCTGACTTTTCACCAATAGAGTTTGTGTTACTAGACACTCAATTGGATAATTATATTCTTGATATGCCCTTTGATAATGATTTTTTGACATTAAAAGGAATTGGTGCTCTTGCTGAAAAGTTGGTTCAAACAAGGAAGAACATAGTGTTAGGGGCGGATCCAACCCCTAGGCCTACCCTCAAATTTTTTTAAAAAAAAAATTACTAATATATAGGTCCACCAAAAATTGCTATTAATATATATATCTAGGGTTACCCTCAGTTTTTTTGAAAATGACCACTATTATACATATGTCCAGGCCTACAAAAAACATGCTATTAATATATATATTCTAGTTTCACATCATGGCTCCACCGGTTTTTTATGATTTTATACCTAAAATTCTTTACTCTCTTTGTCTCTCTTTCTCTTTCTCATGCTATTTGCTCTTAAAACTTTTGAAAACTAAATTTGTTAAAGCTTTCACTACTCAAAGTACCATAATTAGCTCCGTTTTCTGTTTTATCAGTTTTAGGGATGTGTATTGCTTATTTCAATTTAGTTTATTTTAAGGTTGAATCATACTTGTTTTTTAGAGGTTTTTTATTCTAATTTGAGGGAAAAATACATGGATCTTGTGAGTTTATTTTGTGTTTTGAGCCTAAGAATGTTCCTGCTTTCCCAAATTAAAACCTTAATTATATTTTAAAGGTCGTTATTCTTCATCCTTCACCCATCATTTTGCTACATTTTAAACGTCACCATTCTACTGCTCAAAATTATTAAAGAAACTTGAGTTACTATCTATGTATATACCAAGAAAATTCCCCATTTTTTTTATTAATTCATATTAAAAGTCAACACAATGTTGACTTGATTTAAGTTTTGGTTGATGTGGAAGCCAAAAATTAAAAAAAGATTTTGCTCAAGGTTTACTCAACACATTTACTTAAAATTTTGCTTCTCATAGATTTATTTAAGTAGAAAAGTTTTGTATTATTACATTCTTTTCTTTCAGGTTCTTGATATTGTATTATTTTCTTTACTTAAAGTTTGATGATTTCTTAAGTTTTCACTAGTTGTTTGGCAAACAATGACAAAGCCGCAGAGGCCCCCCAGGCAAAAATCCTAGGTCTACCACTATGTTGTGTATCACATGGTTTATTTACTTGTGAAATTAGCATTGATATATACCTGTTATAATTGCCAGTGTTGAAAAAGCATTTTCTGCGATAAAGATTATGAAAAATCAACCACAAAATCGAATGGGAGATTAATTGTTAAATTATTTTCTTATTACATATATTGAGAGAGAGATATTTGATGGAATTGTTAATGAAGCAATTGTGTAATATTTTCAAAATATGAAAAATCATCGAGGACAATTATAGAATTGATAATTTGGTATATATAACTTTTAAAAGTATATTTTTTATGTTTATTACTTCAGTATATATTTTATTATAAATTTATCAACTTTAATGTTTTGAAACTAATCTTGGCTATACATACTTGTCCTGGTCCATTGATTTATTTCTACTCTCAAACACAATCCAGGTATAATATAATCCGTATTCGATGAAGTTTCATTTGTTAACATCAAATTGTGCACAACATAACAGTAGAAAACTAAATTATTTATTATATTTACAAGATTCCTGTAGAGTGTAGTTCAGGTTAAAGAAAAAAGAAAGAAGAATACAACCACTAAAACCGGGTAGCCATTATTCTTTTCTTGACAATTTTGGACAAGTTAACGTGGGGACCATAATCCGACAAATGAATGCGCAATATTCATTTGATATAATAATTCCCCGATGATCCACCACCACAAATAAATTCCCACGTAAAGATAACAAGATAATTAAATAGTTGCTTTTGGTGCTAATTAATTAACTTCCATGCATGTCTGCAGGGACTGGGTGGTTTGTGGATTTTAGTGCATGAGATTGAGAAGGGAGGAGAGGCAGAAATGGAGCGATGCAAAAG